>NC_051182.1:23671244-23687402 GCF_013339695.2 Rhipicephalus sanguineus
GAATATCCACGGCTTTGGGAGTTTTAGAAAACGGTATCCTAGGGGAAGCACAAAGAGAGATATAACCAACTTTCAGCTTAGGCTACAGGTATCACTAAGCTGCTGCAGTAATTCCGCCCCAGGATCTGACCGTGTGGTATATGACATGTTGAAAAACCTACCTGCCGAAACGAAAAAAACCTTACTTTCCCTGTATACGCCATCTGGTTTTCCGGCGAGATCCCATCGTCATGGAAAGAGGCGATTGTCATTCCTATTCTTAAACAGGGCAAGATCCATCCTCTGTTACGAGTTACAGGCCCATCGCGCTAACAAGCTGTCTGTGCAAACTTTTCGAAAAGATGATAACCGTCGACTTATACATTTCCTGGAAATGAACAATCTACTTGACCCGTACCAGTGCGGATTTCGCGAGGGCAGATCCACCATTGACCACCTGTTACGTATCGAGGCACAAATCCGTGACGCATTCGTCCACAGGCAGTTCTTTCTGTCTGTGTTCCTCGATATGGAAAAGGCTTACGACACAACATGGCGCTTTGGAATACTAAGAGACCTGTCCCACCTTGGTGTACGTGGTAGAATGCTAGATATAATAGAGAGCTACTTGTCAGATCGCACGTTTCGAGTCCGGGTAGGAAATGTTCTATCAAGACCATTTCTTCAAGAAACGGGAGTGCCACAGGGTGGTGTACTTAGTTGCACACTCTTTATTATCAAAATGAATTCCTTGCGCCTCTGCATACCGCGAAATATGTTTTATTGCACATACGTCGACGATGTACAGGTCGGTTTTAAGTCGTGCAACCTTTCGATCTGTGAGCGTCAGGTCCAGCTAGGGCTGAACAAGATCTCCAAATGGGCGGACGAGAATGGTTTCAGCCTTAATCCTCAAAAAAGCACCGTGTCCTGTTCTCTCGAAAGAGAGGCCTTCATCCTGATCCAGATATTGACCTGCATGGTCAACATCTCTCCGTGAAGACGGAGCACAAATTCTTAGGCCTAATTCTCGATAGTAAGCTTACGTTCGTATCGCACATTAAATATTTAAAAAACAAATGCCTAAAAACAATGAATGTTCTAAAAGTGTTGTCACACACTACGTGGGGTAGTGACAAAAGTGTCTGTTGAATCTGTACAAAAGCCTCATACGCACTCGCCTAGACTACGGTGCAATAATCTATCAGTCGGCGACAGCAAGCGCCTTGAAGATGCTTGACCCTGTCCACCATCTAGGCATTCGCCTTTCTACGGGCGCCTTTCGCACCAGCCCCGTGGAAAGCCTCTACGTCGAATCGGACGAGTGGCCGCTACACCTACAGAGATCTTACCTATCTTTTGTATATTTTCTGAAGGTGAACGCAAACAAGGAACACCCCTCACACTCCACAATCAATGATTTGTCCAGTTCTGCCCTTTTCGACAACCGTTCTTCGGTGAGACAGCCGTACTCACTTCGTGTGAGGGCTCTAGCTGAAGAAATGGGTGTGCGAATTCTCGAACACTCTCTAATGGCTCCCGCTCCACGTCTCCCGCCGTGGCAGTGGCATCTTATAGATTGTGATGTTTCTTTCGTGGAAGTTACCAAGCACGCGCCACTTGCACATATCCGCACACACTTCCTCGAACTCCAGCACAAATACACGTGTCCAGAATTCTTCACAGATGCCTCAAAGTCCAATACTTCTGTGTCGTACGCAGCGGTTGGTCCATTCTTTTCCGATTCCGGCATTCTGCACCCAAACTCAAGTATCTTCACAGCGGAAGCTTACGCGATACTTGCGGCTGTTAAACACATAAGACACTCAAAACTACAAAAGGCAGTTATTTACACGGATTCCCTAAGCGTGGTAAAAGCTTTAAAAACTCTGAAAAAACACAAAAACCCTGTCCTTGTCTCGCTATACTCTCTTATGCACGATCTACACACTCGAACAACGTGTCGTAGTGTGCTGGGTGCCAGGGCACCGCGAGATTGCAGGCAACGTGTTGGCGGATCACCTAGCAGTATCCGCCCACGAAAACAGTCCCAATACACTCATAGCTATTCCCCCACTAGACTTAAAACCCTTCCTCAAAAGAAAGCTCAGGGCCTTTTGGCAGACCACATGGGATATGCAGACAAGAAATAAGCTACACGTTATCAAACCACATCTAGGTAATTGGCCGCCGGTATCGAAGTCACGCTACACAGAAGTTACACTTTGCAGACTTAGGATTGGCCACACACATAGTACCCACTCATATCTTTTGTCCGGAGGCGATCCACCTCTGTGTGATCACTGTGGCGATCCACTAACTGTACTCCACACCTTACTGCAATGCACGGAACTGGACGCTCTCAGAAAAAAGCATTTTTCACCCATATACCTACAGTACCCACTCCATCCTTTTATGTTCATTGGCAGAGAACCCCATTTTAAATATCAGTCCCTGTTTGCATTCCTAAAAGATGTACACAATTTTAACGTTATTTTTCCAGGCGCTCCGTAGCGCGGCCTCATGATTGAGGCTGCTGCTACGGTTTCCATCAAAGGAAGCACCTGCCTCTCGGCCTTTGGGATCAAAGGCCTTGAGGAGGCACTCGTGCTGTTATCCCGCCTCTCACATGTAAATACCATGCTCACTCGTCATTTATCCCACACCCATAGATCACACCACTTGTCACTGCCATAATTTTATACTGTATACACATTTTTTACGCTTCTTTATAGCGCGTGATTTTAGGCCTTTATACAGCCACAATACACCCTGTCATCGTAATCATTGGTCATCGCCAACACCACATAACAGACATGGCGCTCTTTGGCCACCCATGGCCCTTGCGCCAAAAAGCCCCACTAATCATCATCAAGCCTTTCTAGAGTTCCTGAACTTCTATTTGAAGTCTACTTTTGTTACATGGATAGGCGACCTGCTTTTTCTAAAGCCCGGAGTGCGCAGGGGCTATAGGGGGGTACCGATTTCCAGCGATATCGTTTTGAGGGCTGCAAATCGGCAGGTAGACTGTGAAGTAAGAGGTCTTGTAGTAAAATATTCCGCTGCATCGATGATATTTTCATTCTGATGAGGAAGGATTTTGCCAGTTTTCACCACGTCAGCCTCAGGATGATTTTGAAAGAGGGAGCTTTTGGCTAAATTCTACTTGCGAAATGCGGAAATATAATTCTTCGGCTTTTGTCAAGGTAATTTTCAGCAGCGTGTTGTCGGTTTTAAAAACGCACGGTATACGACGCATTTGCTTGTGTCGGCGTCCGAGAATCTTGGAGAGGTCAAATCTTGTCCTAGTGACGTTGGCTATATCGACAATAAGAATAGGAGGTATTCAAAACATAGAGGGCCATCTCTTCACAGACCCGCAAGCGCCAGCCGCAATGTTTAATTGGGCGCGGAAAAAAAAAAAAAACCAGTCGCATCTCAGAATATCGGCTGCCGTTTTTTTAGTCGTTCTTAAAGGGACACTAAAGAGAAACAATGAATTGGTTTAGATTCATAAAGTGTGCTCGGAGAACTCTTGTGTAGTTTATTTCACCACCATAGGTTTAATATGAGAGCAGAAAACCAAGTTCAAAGTTTCATTTTTAAATTTCGCGCCGAACTTTGTAATTCGTGACGTAAAACATTTCAAAGAGCATTTAACGTACTTTGGCGCCACTGGCCCGACGAAATTTCCACAAACTCGTTATGGCAAGTCTCTGGCCCCCTCAGAAGACAATGTACTTCGATTTAACCGGTTAGGAACTACGTAGGCCCAAGCAGGCGCCGTCAAAAATATGTGACGTCACGGCAAATGGTGCGGGAATTCCAAGGTGGCGTCGCCACCTGTATTTTCTTTTGCGCGTTTTCTCGCTTATTAAGCGTCTTATCGCAGCAAGCGTGGTGTTTTTGGTATCGTGGAAGACTACTTTACTAATGCAAGAAAAATCGTTTTGCTCTTTAGTGTCCCTTTAATGCCCTATCATTGATGCTTTCTTGTTGCGTGCAGCTGCGCACGCAACAAGAGACCAGTGAGAACGCTGCGAACATAGTAACACTCTTTTTAACCGTATGCATTATTTACTTGACCAACGGAACAAAAAAGCAATCACGCCATATCCACGAAGCGAATGATGTTTGAGGAGCTGATCGGAGATAATCGGGTAAGCCGTGAATGCTCCGTACAATTCCTCTACTGTCATATAAAGACGTGACACGTTATAATAGTACCGATTGTGGTCAGGTTGTTGTCGAACCACAAGCGGTCGCAGACCTTGCAGCTGTGGCCGAACGTGTGGTCGAGGATATCGCGCTTGAAGCGCGCGTCGGCGCCACCAACTTCAGGTAGCGACCGCTTTAGACGTTTTGCCGCTGCATCCCGCACCCGTACTCTTCGAGGTGCTTTTGGCGCCGCTTCCGCGCTGCTTCGGCTTCGCGGCCTTGTATCTCGGGGTCCGTACGACACTGACGTCTCGCTGCGGCCTCGCGAGCTCTCACCGCAGTCTTGGCGGCGAGCCCGCAATGCTGCTGCCTTGCGAGACCTCCGCTCCGCCGCCTTGTCTTCTTCGTTCATGTTATTAGTATCGAAGCGCACTGACTGACGACTGTCAGTCAGTGCGCTTCGATACTAAGAGAAAGGAAGCGCGCAGTTGTGGCCCTCTAGCGGTCTCCTATCAAACGAGAGCACGCGCCAGAGTGGAGCAAGCGCCGCATGCTACAGTTGGCTTCGCTATATGTGGTTTTGACTGCGTTATTATCATCATCAAGGCGGTCGAAGAACAAGAAGAAGACGACTTCTCTTTCGCGCGAGTGTGCGTACGCTGCAGTTGGCTATGCTATATGCGGCTTTTGCCTGCGTTAATATCATCATCAAGGCGCTCGAAGAACGAGAGGAAGAAGACTTCTATTTCGCGGGAGCTGCGCCTGTAGCGGTCGCCTCTAGAACTAAGGCTACGGTTACGGCGCGGAACTTCGTCCCAGCTTAAGAACCTGGCGAGCCAGCACCTAAAACGTTCACCATTACGGGGCTCGTTTTGTCAACGGCATTGGTATTGCGCTTCTTCGAAACTGCAGTCGACGTGCGCAAAAGCGCCGTTCAGCCTCGTTTCGCGTTTTCTCGTGTTTCCCTAGCGACATAAGCTACCCTTAGGCAACGGCCAGTGACGCGTATCGGCCATGCGCATTTTTAAGATATCGCTTGAACAGACGGTTGTCACGGATCGAGCGTGATCAATCAGCCTTTGTTCTTCGTTGCTGCTCATGGAGAAAAATGATGGTTCGCGAGAATACACAGATGCATAGGTCGATGCCCTAGGGTGAGCAGAATCTCAAGAACCAATGCCGCGTTTGACGTGCGCCTTGCTTCAGTTATTTCAAAGGAGCGCATGTAGATGCTGCACGTTTCCGGAAAAGTCGATCTTTTGCCATGTACCTCTTAGAACAGTTTATATACGCAAATGAACTGTAGGAGACCCTAATCCTTGACCTAAATATCTGGTAGTGGCACTCGCACATCGGAGTTCCTGTGCTCTAGCGTATTCCTCGGCTTAACTTGGCGTTTCGTCGCGCTGCCGAAGCGGATCTCGGAGGCCACGTAGAAAGAAGCGCGTGGTTGAGACCTGCTGCCTCGGTTGCCGCGACGATCCCGGCTGCTCATAAGAAAAGCGCCTGCTCTTTAATGAACTCATTCAATTATTTTCATCAGTTATCCTGACAGTTCATTGAGCATTATCCCAAGTAACCTTATGTTCCGATATCATACGTATGTAATATTGCTCCTAACTTGAACAAGAACCAGCAATTTCGTACCAGCCCAGTGACATAAGTGACATGCTATGGATGTCATTAGGATACCCCCGACAGGATTTCAGATATCCACTGCATTTCCGAAACAACTCCGGCGGACATCTCTCGCAGGTCATTTTGGCGGCCTTTTCCTGATCCCAGGGTCATTCCTAGCAAGTCCCGAAGGACACACTGTGGACATGACAGGGACATTAAGAGATCTCTTTTATTCGGGGTGTTTCCTAAAAGCACTCTTGCTTACACTTTCTAAGAATATGAAATTGAAAGTATGCACTGAAACGGCTAAAATTGTACTAAACCTGCACACACACATTATTGTGACGAAGTGCGTTTGTGACCAGAAGCACTCAAATTAATACCTGAAAGCATAGAAAAACTTATCCTTGGTTTGCGGCAATTGCGGCAATTTCGTGAAATGAAATTCGACAGACGGCAACATATAACCTAAACGTCCGCTTGTGCTAGAGAAACTCTGAGCCAAGTGTATTACAAACACAAACCTTTTATTTAAGCACAAAGTTGTTGAAAAAACGCGTACACTACATACTGTGGCGAGGGAATGCATAACAAATAGTAATTCGTGCTCATTGGAGCAAGAAAGAACCGATTGAAAAAAGAATAGCTTTTTTCTCAGAATAAAATAAAAGATACAAAAGCCAGACGTGTGTTTCACATGAAGGCTTTTATTCTACCTGCAGAAAACTTTCATAAATGTCAAATCAGTACACAGCTCACGTCGTCATTTCAAAAAGTTGGCCTTTACAAAGTAGCTTAGTTAACCCAACTTTTAATTACACCAACCACAACTATTTGCTGTCCTAAACGCAAACGTGCTTACAGTCTGAAACAACTGCCGACACAAAACACTGCCATGCTTTACCAGACGCATGTTTGCCAAAGCAGATTGAGAACACAAAATGCTTATTAAGTACGTTTTTTTTTCAGGACTTACGAGACAGAACACTTTTAGGATATCCTTTGTGGGACATATTCCAGTCAAATTGCACTGGGTGTCCGACTGCTATTCCTTGTCAGTCCGTTGATGTCCACTAACGTTCGGAGTTATTTCGGATGTCCGACGGATATTGTGTTTTCATTGGGAGTTTTATTTTTGACGAGAATTTTTCTGAATACTCAGAAAAACGGAAGTGCTGGACCTGAAGTGCTTGGCAGTGAACTGTGCCACTAATAAATATGCGACATCGTATACACGCGCAGAAGCAGAAACACCGATCTCCAGAGCTGCGACTCGGCGTGAAGGCGAACGCCTAAATTTTTTATCTACAGAATCGCGGGCCACTTTGGCGACCAGCGACCTGAGTTGCCTGCAGACTGCCATTGACTAACAGAGGTACGCATTTAGCGGTTTACATAATGTCCTCATTCTCATTCTTGCCACAGTACAATGTGGGCATTATTGCTCTTGCCCACTATTTCTCTTGCCGCAAAATATGTACGAGCACTGCAGAAAAGCGAGACTCCATAGCAAAGGTTCTAGACGGAAATTTGCGCAGTAGCACCCTGAAAAATAAAAGTAGATGTGAGGAATGAACGAATACGCAGAGCGGCCTGTAAAATTACGTGATCACATAAGGAAATGATCCAGGGGCGTAGCCAAGGGGGGGGTTGGAGGGTTCAACCCCCCCCCCCCCGAAATTTTTCAATTTTGCTTGCATATATATACATGCACACATACAAACGCACGCAGGAACATACATTATGTATGGTTGAACCCCCCCCCCCCCCCGAAAAAAATTTCTGGCTACGCCCCTGATATGATCGTACCTCTTCAGAGAAAACTCGCTTGTTTTTCTTAGCCGAAATGGGCTCGTCACGAGTTTAAATGACGCTAGGTAGGTTATTCGCCTATGTGGGAGCAAAGTGCGTGCGTGGTTAGAATTACTGAATACAAAAAAAGGTAGTCGTCCAAGGGTGATATTGGCAACAGTCTATTAGTCTGTATCAACGCACGAGGTCTCTATTTTCCTGGTAATAATAGCAGTTCACGTAGCAGCATTCTCTGAATTATGGGGAAAGCGTCAAGGAGAAAGTTCGCGTGAACGTCACTTCAACTGTGGAAGCGAGCGGGAAGAACACCGTAAAGGCAATTTTTGTATGAATATTTCTGCTACTAGAAACGGAAGCAGTTTTCAATATAGAAAAAATAGCTGAGACATAAACGTTGGAATGGGGGTACTTGAATAAGGTAAATAAAATCGGGAAGCTACGGCGATGCTGCCTTCTCATGGGCACCGTGAACTGCGTGCTACCAGCAAGAAACGTTTACCTTTGTGAATTCGTGTGCTTCATTTTTTTTTT
The DNA here is from genome assembly GCF_013339695.2 of Rhipicephalus sanguineus. Taxonomy (NCBI): domain Eukaryota; kingdom Metazoa; phylum Arthropoda; class Arachnida; order Ixodida; family Ixodidae; genus Rhipicephalus; species Rhipicephalus sanguineus. The sequence continues at coordinate 23,679,345 of NC_051182.1, forward strand.
TTTTTTGTCGAATCGGGCGCAATCAACGTTTTGCAGCATGAGGTGTTATGAACCCACAGCAGCCCGATTTCGTGTGGTCCGCCGTCCCCGGAATTTGTCGCAGCCAACGCGCACAATGAGAAAAAAAAAATGCCCCCACCTCCCCGAAGGGAATCGTGAGGAAATACGAATGCATTTCTTGCGCCGAGAGAGGGTACCGTTGCCGTCAGACATTCGCCTTCACCGACTTCTGCCATCGCCATGAGAGCCGCCCAGCCAGCGAACGGTCGAGAGTGAGGCGCGAGCGGACGGGAGAGTGGGGCGCAGGGAGGAGAGAGAGCGAACGGCGAGAGAAGGAACGGCGAAGCACTGCACCTACCCTCTCCTACACACTCTCGCAAAACATGCTCCGGTTGCTAGGGGCGAGGATAAGCGCGCGCGCCCGCAGCTGTTGCAGTGGTAGAGGGCGCCACGGACACCGCCGGATGCCTCACATAGCCCGACTAACAAATGCATTCGCATTTAAAGTCAGGGTTGAAACTGGAATCGAACGGCGCCATTCTCGGTGGTAGTCAAATATTTCACCACAGAGGCATGCATGGGCTTATTAGTCATCATCATCATCATTTATTTACCCTTAAGGGTCACTCATAGGGCATTACATAAGCGGGGGGAGGGGGTGGGATCAATACAGTCGACTGAGAAGACGATGATGATGGCTTTCTCCTTCCAGTCGTCTTAGGCAAGGGACCGTGTGACTGTATCGTCAATGCTGTGTTACGCGCTTCTTTCCGTTGGATTCTTTTGTTGCCTTTCAAGTAATTCTATCCTGTCGGTTACGAATGAGTAATCAGTACTGAATCCCTGGTGCTAGTGAACTATATTGCCTTTTGCATGTTTTTAATCTGCCCAGTTTAAATCGTTGTGTCAGACTTTGTTCCTATATTACTGTCCCTCATGCTTGTGATGAGAAACTCGTAAACAGGGGTTGTGCTGGAGCCGACTTTTGTACAAGCGGACTCGCCTTCTTCAAGGCTTTCTTCAAGGCTGTCTTCCTCAAAGTAGTTGCAGCCTTCAAGAAGACAAGTCCGCTTGTCGAAAAGTTGGCTCCAGCACAACCACTGTTTTCGAATGTCCGTCACTGATAATGACTAATACTAGAGAAGGCATTTATCGCGTTTCACATCATTTTTTTGTATATTTTGCCCAATGTTTTTATGTTTCGCCATCCACCGTGGTAGTTTAGCGCGCTAGGTGTTGTCCTGCTATGCTGGAGGGGTTCGACTCTCTGCCAGGGCGACCGTGTTCTTATGGCGGCGAGATGCAACGAACACCCGTGTGGTTAGATATATGGCTGCACATTAAAGAGCGGTAGATGTCCAAGATTAATCTGGAGTTCGCCTACTATGACCTACCGTTCCTACACAACATTTATGTTTGAACACCCCGTTCAGGCACCAAACGAACATTCCTACAAAAAGCGCGACGGAATTAAGGTAACAATGCCTATATAGTTATTCAATATGGCGATATCACGGACATTTTAACCCCGGAGGCCCCCCAATACGAAAAGCTGGCCGCGAGATATCAAGCCTCAAGCGCCGTTGACACACGACCAAGCAATAGCCAGCGCTGACACGTCCATTCGACTAGGCCGCGCTCTTTCTGCAAGTCTAGAAGAGCTCATGTTAGAATCCCACACGGCGTATACTTATTTTGTTACTCTTCCTTTGTTGCTTTTTCTCGCTCTCCTTCTTCCTTATCATTTCCCCATTCTTCTTGGTATCTGCCTTTCCTTTTAGCTCACCCACCCCGCCTATACAACATCCCCCTGATGACACGAACACACTAGCGGAAAAACGCACGCGGCGCACCGCCGGCGGCAAGACCCGATCCTCCAAACGGTCACGCGCCAGAATTCTTGCGCCGCGTGAGGAATGGGTCCGTGCGACATTTTTCGCGGCGCGCCGCATGGCGCTTTCTGAGGAGGCCATTAAGAGTGGCACCTTCAGCGGCGTGTGGTCTCGGTGCCGGTTTCGCGCGGACCCGTCTGGACGCTCTTTTCGCGCCCATGAAGATGCTCGTTTCGCGTAAGCACTCGTTCTGCTTGGTCTGCACATATCCTGTCTTTCTGACATGGCTTTGAACTGAGGTTTAGTAGTAGAAATATTTTATAATATATATACTGTAGTGGAAACTCGTGCGTGCGTATCGCATTCTAGACAACCAGCTGGGTCCTTGAATCCGCAGACGAGCATGTCTGTCTAGGCGAAATATCAACAGTGAAGCCGAATTATGTAAAGCAACTACACCGAAGAATATGGATCGGTTGGCGCGCCACGGCGGGCGTTCTCAACTCTTGACCGCTAACGTACCACTGCCACTAAAGCGGAGATTGTACATCCCGTGCATTTTGCCATTTTAAATGTATGGGGCAGATACATGGAGAATAAGACGATAAATACCGCGCAGTGTGCAACGGAGCGAAAAATGACAGGCGTAATACTAAGAGATAGGAATACAGCAGGGTGGATCGGAGAACAAAGACTGGTAGCCGATATGCTAGTAGGAATTAAAAGTGAAAACAAAAATAGACCTTGGCAGGTCACGTCATGGGAAGAACAGATAGGAGATGGTCAGGACATCAGAATGGATACTAAGAGATGAGGAGCGTGGCCGAGGACGGCAGAGGGTTAGGTGGAGGGAATAAAGTAAGAAATTCGGAGGCATAAAATTAAACAGTTCGCGTAGGCCAGGGTGGGATGAAGATCTTGGGGAGAGGCCTTCTTCCTGCAGCGGACATTAAATAGGCTCATCATGAAGATGATGGTGATAATGAACTTTTGATACAGGGTAACTCTGCTTGTTTGTTAGCATATCGGACATGTCTATACAATAATCTCGAGCAAAGCATGTTATTTATAGTTTCTGGAGGCGTTTTTTTTTTTGCGAGTCAAAGTCCTTTGACGCTCGCGGCAAAAGATCAAACGAAGTTAACACGTGTTTCTCTTCCACGTGCCTTCCCCATAATATTATTAATAGAATACTGCTACGTCAAATGCTTGTGATACCCAGAAGGAGAATGCAAGAAAGAATGGAGACGGGAAGTAAATCGCTTCCTACCTTCCTGCCGCCTCGAAAAGATATGAATATCACTCTATGGAAATGAGCTTTTTCTCGTATTCACTATGTTTTATTGACGCACTTCTTTGCTCTCTCACAGAGGAATAACCTCCTTGATGTCAACCGCACTAGTGACGGCGCCATTTTTGAAGCAAAAATAAAACAAAAAACAAACATTAAATAGATGAGTCTTCTCTGAGAAGGTACTACAATGTCTCTAAGTGCTGACGTTATTGTGTGGATGGTTTTCGGTGTACGTTTATTTACTGCACCTGTTTTTAAAGACGATAGTCTTTCTTGGGGAACTTAAACGCCGAAATTTTGGTCTGTCCTTCTGTCTGTCTTTCTGTTTGTGGGCACGTCCCTCGATTCAGCCACTCGGCCAAAGTTGAACCACTTGCCCAAGGGCCAGCCATCGTGAACGGCTGACTAGGTTCATACTTGTGTACATTGTTGATTAAAAAGCAAACATTACGCATATCTGAGGCGCAACATCACTAGGTAAGTATTAGACGGTGTGTTCCTTTAACAGAAAATACATAGATACGCAATATTAAAGACCTTGATGGTATGCGTTTAACGTTGAGACTTAAAAGATTGCCACAGCTGAAGCGATCAGCGGTCCAAGCCGAGCAAGCGCGAGCGCCAACAACAACCGTCTTCGTCTTCTTCTTTCGCAGGCGTTCTTGTCTGCGCCCTACCATGTTACAAATCACTCCCCCGCGGAAAAGGAGCCATCCTGGCGACCTAAGGAACAGGTACAACTGGTGGGTCATAATGCGGCTTCAGTCGATCGACGTGAACAGTCTCGCGGCCGCGACGACGGCGGTTCGTAGATAATTGAACAGGCTCAATCATATAGTTAACTGGGGATGCTTGACGTAGGACACGGTAGGGGCCTTCGTACTTAGGCAGTAGCTTTGTGGAAAGGCCAGGAGCGGAGGAGGGAACGCGAAGCCACACCAACGTTCCAGGCGAATACGACTGAGGAGGCAGGTTTTCGTTGTGACGGTCCTCCTGGCCCTACTCGCCCTACAATGTTGCAACCCTAGTTTCTTAAGGTGCGCTGAAAATGCGACTGCGCTGAAACTTGTCCTCCTCCGTGCCCTCTGCACAAGCTCATGTTGTGTTTCGGTTTCGGTTCAGTATTGCATTGTACGAATGACAGGGGGCGCCGCTCTGGCATTCCTCTTTTACCCAGGCGACGTGTAAAGTTTGTGGAGAGTACTCGTTGAGTGCGGACGTTTCTTCTCCTTCGGCGCATCGCGCCAAACAGCGTGTTCGGGCTGGCCGGCGTCCCCACCGGTCGCGTTGGTCACCGCCGGTCTTCGCCTGCCGCTGCGCCGGGACTACCAGCCCGCAACACAGCACTCATGTTTCCCGACGTATTGCCAGATGGCCCATATCTCACGCAGCGCCTCTTCTATCGTCTTTAGACGACATTTGCAGCGAAGCACGCAGATACGCGGCCAATTTTTATTCTTGAGGTTGCATAAGCCGCAATCTTTGAAATATAGATGTATATCTATAGTGTCTGGCTTTTTTTTACAGCGCTAGTAGATCACTTGATATTTTGCAGTGTCCAGAAAGAATTATGCGACCCTTCTATCTTTCTCGTAAAGGAAAACACGCTTATATTGTAATGAACATCTAAAGAAAAGGCGCTTCCCGTGTCTACTGAACAACATCTGATATATGACGGGTTCTGACATGAAAATTTCTGAAACTCGAAATTTTCTTGATGTGCACAAAACTCCATGGCTTTACCTTTTTTTTCTTGAAATAGAAAATAAATGAAGGAGTTGTTGTCACGATTGCTTGGTGACGGCTACCCTTTTCCACATTGTTGGCGTTACCTGCTGTCCTATCATCAATATCAGCCTATGCTACATTCACCAGAGGAAGGCCTCTCTCATGACCTCCGACGCGCGAGCTCATTCTCTTTTTTTACTGCAAAGTCTTAAATTACACATTCAATCTAACTCTCGACCTAACTTGGCTGCATTTCCCGTCGCTTTATAAGCAATCTGTTGCTCTAGCTTACCACCGGTTGTCTGTCCTACCGGCTACGTTAGGACAGACTTCGAGTACATCGATTACCACAGTGCGTGGGATCTGCCGGATTTTTTTTTCGAAGAGTTTTGCATTTACGCACAATAATGTCACGGGATCGTGACGTTGACCACGGCAGCAGTCGGCGTGTTCAAGATGAAACACTTTAGTTGGCCGAACTTGTGTCCGCGAAACGGAAACTACAGCAAACAATGAACGCTGTACACTCATAGCGGCGAACAGAGCGGCGGCCGTCGATAATCTCACAAGCGGTAAAGCGTGTCCGCTTTTATACCTGTGCTATCGCAGATTGCAGCGTTATCGTTGGTGGTCGCGTAATCTCACGAATATTAGTAATATCTGGGGTTTAACGTCCCACGATATGATTATAAGACACGCCGTAGTGGAGGGCTCCGAAAATTTCGCCCACCTAAGGATCTTTACCGTGCGCCTAAATCTAAATACGCGGGCTTCAAACAATTTCGCCTCCATCCAAAATGCAGCCGCCATGGCTAGGATTCGATCCCGCGATCTTCGGGTCAGAAGTCGAGCGCCATAACTACTAGACTACCGTGGCGGGGCGCGTAATCTCTCGAAAACACTAGACTATTCGCGTCCTGCGCGCAATTACAACGCAGTGGTCTAAAACGATCGTGAAGCTTCTGAAACATCGCGGCGTAGTCTGCGCGGAGCATTGCAAACAGTCTTTGCGAGTGAAGCCATAATAGATCCATATAACACGCGTGGCAATGCCCCCCTCTGAAAAAGCATCGCCTCGATGCTTAAAACCGAACTTGAAATTGAAAACATGCATGCAATAAGAAAAATAATAAAGAAAGCAAGAACTGGAGTTCACAGGTTCCTTAACGCGCATAGAAAGGCTTCAAGTGCACCACGTGCACGACCTCGAGGCGTACCCGGCGCCGCTGAGAGTTCGTCATGCCGTCGGGGATAACCGTGTAGTCGAATTTGCCGAGGCTTCGAAGTACTCTGTACGGTCCGAAGTATAGTCGAAGAAGCTTCTCGCTAACTCCTCGTCGGTTTATTGGCGTTCAGACCCAGACACGGTCGCCACGCGGCTATTCTACGTGGCCTCGTCGAAGGTTGTAACGACGGCTGTCGGTCTTTTGCTGGCTCTGGATGCGCAGACGGGCTAGTTGTCGGGCTGCTTTGGCGCGCTCAAGGTAGACGGTGACGGCGAAGTTTTCTTCGTTGGAGACGTTCGGTAACATGGCGTCGAGCGTCGTTGCCGGGCTCCTTCCGTAGGCCAGCTTGTGCGGCGTCATTTGCATCGTTTCTTGCATAACCGTGTTGTATGCGAAGGTCACATACGGAAGGATGACATTCCATGCCTTGTGTTCGATGTCGATGTACATGGCTAGTATGTCGGCGATTGTCTTGTTTAGCCGCTCGGTGAGGCCATTGGTCTGTGGGTGGTACGCTGTGGTCCGACGGTGGCTTGTTTGGCTGTATCTCAGTATTGCCTGAGTTAGGTCGGCAGTAAACGCCGTAGCTCCGTCGGCGATGAGTACCTCCGGGGCGCTATGGTACAAGACGATGTTTTCAGCGAAGAACTTGGCTACCTCGGACGCACGCCCTTTGGGCAGGGCTCTTGTCACGGTGTAGCGAGTGGTGTAGTCGGTAGCTATGATGATCAATCTTTTTTTCCAGAAGTCGAGGTCGGGAACGGCCCCAGCAAATTCACTCCAATTTGTTGGAACGGCCGGCGAGGTGGCTCGATTGGCTGCAGAAGTCCGGCTGGCCTATTCGGTAGTGTCTTCCGTCGCTGAAAATCTCGACAAGTCATTACGTAACGAGCGACGCCGGCCGCAAGGCGCGGCCAGTAGTAATTTTTCTGTATTCTGGCGAGCGTGCAGGAAACACTCAGGTGTCCTTCCGTTAGGTCTTCGTTTAGGGCCTGGAGGACTTCAGGTCGCAAGGCTGAAAGCACCACGAGAAGGTACTTGGCTGGAAGTACCGAGAAGTTATTCTTTTGGAGAACGCCGTGTCGGCTCGTTGTCCTTGAGTGTAGTCGTCGGCACTTATGGTTCCCGAGAAGCAGTCATCATCCTGTGGCGGTGCGTCGACGGGGGACTCTTTGTGCTCGGCTTGCATCCAGAACAAAAAAAATGGAGGACGCTTACGCTTGGCCTTCAAGAGTAGAACGGGATAATTTAATAGGACCCTGTTCGCGTCGCCTTCTCAATCACTAGCCTCGCTTCGCTTCTCGGCGGATACCCAAACCGTGCAGCAAAGAAAGAAACGTCTGTGCCCCTTTAAATTGGCCTTTTGAAACTATTCTAGAATGCCTTCTGCAAGTAAAATAAAACCCTCGTCAATGCTATGTGCGCTGTGTCTACTTCTTGCGCTGGGGAGTTTAATATTGGACTACCAACAAGCCCGATGGCACAGTTTACATCAGTGGAAGCAGAGTTGCGAAGTGCCCACTACGACATAATTGTTCCTTTTGGTAGTTGGCGAGGTACCACTACGCGTCCGTGAGGCAACACGTGCACTTGCGCAACTACGCACGTTATTGATGCTGTTGTTGATAATAATGATTAATAATGCCTGTGTGCTTTGTAAATGGTGGGCCATTGAAGCAAGCACTCGTTGCGCAATTCGCATGTTTTGACGCATTGTGCAATGCTACGCTTTTGCCACGAAACATTACACGAGATAATGACACTCCTCGAACTCCGTAACATTTATATAGTGTTTTTTTTTTTTCGGAAGCCATTTCGAGCACGGCTGTGGCTCCGTGGTAGAACACCTTCTTGCCACGCAGAAATCCTGGGTTCGATTCCTACTCGAACCGAAGATTTTTGTATTGTTTCTTTATTTGCATTTATCTCAAATTTTCGCTAACGGACAACGGTGATTTTTGACTCACAACCAAGGACG
>NC_051182.1:23687502-23718296 GCF_013339695.2 Rhipicephalus sanguineus
CCATTTTTTAGATATCGCTTCAACACACAGGTGTCACGGAGAGAGCGTGATCAATCGGCCTCTGTTCTTCGTATGCTGCTCATGGACAAAAAATGATGGTTCGCGACAATAAATAGATGCATAGGTCGATGCCCTAAAGTGAGCAGAATCTCAAGAACCAATGCTGCGTTTGATGTGCGCCTTCCTTCCGTTATTTCAATGGAGTGCACCTATATTGCCACGCGCGCTTCTTTTGCTATGTTTTTGTAACTGGTCCGTTACACGTATAATCACTGTCTTGCGCAAATCACACCCGCATGCGTGGGAGGGAAGGAAGGAAGGAAGGAAGGAAGGAAGGAAGGAAGGAAAGAAAATAACTTTATTGGGTCCTGCAGAACGCGACTGGGTCGCGCACCCGGCTCAGTCCCACGTAGGGACCGGAAAGCCGAGCCTGCCGGCCACCTCGCGGTCCCGCTGGACAGCCGTGAGCTCATCATTGGGAGCGGGGCTACGTAGAAGCGTCTCCCACTCCTCCAAGGTGAAGCTTGAGTCCATGGCTTGGCATATGCTGAGGATATTCTCTAATGTGGCTGCCTCGTCGCATGCCGAGCATAGTCCGTTCGGGAAGACGTCCGGGTATGTCTCGTGAAGATACGCAGGACTGGGATACGATTTGGTTTGGAGTAGTCGGAGGGAGACTGCGTGGGGTCTGTTGAGGTTAGGGTGCGGAGGAGGGTAAACCCTTCGCGCCAGGTAAAATAATTTAGTGATTTCGTTATACGAGTACGGCGCGTCCCTGTGGCCTGGGTGAAGGACGGTATTAAAAGCGGCGCGGTCCGTCAATCCTCGCGCGGCTTCGTTCGCGACCTCGTTGGGCTTCGCGGGAATTCCCTGTACCTCACCCATTTGCGCGGGGAACCAGTGTAAAGAGTAAGAGGAAACGTGCTGGGTGGTTTGTAGCACACGGAGCGCTAAACGGGAGATGCACCCTATCTGGAAGGCCCTAATTGCTGCTTTTGAATTACTATACACAGTCTCTCTGCAATCATCGAGCATGGCGAGCGCAATCGCAACTTGTTCGGCCTCTTCGGGATTGGGGGCTCGCACCGCTGCACAGTTGACCACCTGACACTGCGCATTGACTACTACGGCTGAGAAAGCATCTTGTTCCACATATTCCGCTGCATCGATGAAACTGGCATCGGTGCCGTCTCGGAGCAAGCTTCCCAGGATTGCGGCGGCTCGGCCCTTGCGTCTCCCGGCGTTGTGGACCGGGTGGACGTTGCGTGGGATGGGGCGACGTAAATATCGTTTCTGATTTCCGTGGGGATCTGGGCGTAGCTCGGCTTGTGAGCGATGGGGTTGAACCCAATTTCTTTCAGTATTTTTCTGCAGGCCGGTGTACCGGAGAGCCTTAGTAGTTGGGCTCTTTTCTGAGCCTCGGCAATCTTCAAGGGCGTTGCGAATTCCCAACTTCAGGAGATCTTCGGTGTGCGTCCTAATAGGGAGACCGAGTGCCTTCTTGACGAATTTGCGTATGAGTGCGTTTAGCTTCTCTCGTTCGGCCCGCTGCCAATTGTGTATGGCCACTGTGTAAGTGAAATGGCATAGCACAAAGGCGTGGATCAGTCTGATTAAATTGTCTTCTTTGAGACCTCGGTGCCTGTTGGAGATTCTTCGAATCAGTCTGAGCGCATTCTCGGTTTTAGCAACGATCTGTCTTAATGCCATGCCATTTGCATCGTTTGGCTCTATTAAGATGCCGAGTATGCGGATAGTATCAACCCTGGGAACCGTAGAGCCATTGCCAGTGTGGAGCCGGATTCCACTTTCTGAAGCCGGCTTCCAATCCCGGTAGCTACCACCGCGTGGCCTCTTCTTGTACAGAAGGAGCTCGGACTTGGCCGGGGAGCATTTCAGGCCCGTTGGAAGCAGGAACTGCTCGGTGACGTCGATTGCCTCTTGCATGACCGACTCGACTTGGCCCTCACTGCCACCGGTGCACCAAATTGTTATATCGTCCGCGTAGATGATATGCTTGATTCCGACTTGTGAGAGTCTCTTTGATAGGCCGATCATGGCAACGTTAAATAACGTGGGCGATATGACCGATCCCTGGGGCGTGCCGCGTGATCCGAGGACGACTTCATCCGACGTGCAACTCTCGACCTTGACGCGGGTGATTCTTCGACACAAAAAGGATCTAATAAAGTTATAGACCCCGGGCCCGAGCTCTAGTCCCGCGATGGAGGTGAGGATAAATTGGTGGGAGATATTGTCGAAGGCTTTTTCGAGGTTGAGCTCGAGTATGGCTCTCGTGTCCCTCGTACTCCGATCCAGGATATGGTGCTTAATCATTTTCATGGCGTCCTGCGTCGAGAGGCCGGCGCGGAAGCCAATCATATTGTGTGTGTATGCCCCGATCTCCTCGAGGTGGCGAGTGAGCCGATTCAGCACGGTGTGCTCCGCAACCTTGCCGATGCAGGACGTCAGGGATATTGGTCTGGGGTTGTCAATACTGGGAGTCTTGCCTGGTTTTGGAATGAGGACCGTGCAGGCCGTTTTCCACTGGGGGTGGGGCGCGTCCGCTGCGCCAAACTTCATCGATTCTTTCCGTCAGGTGCTCGATCGACGTGTCATCGAGATTCTTAAGCATCTTATTTGTGATGCCGTCCGGGCCGGGAGTAGATTTAGCGTTAAGCACGAAAGCGACTTGCCTGATTTCAGCCTCGGTAAAGTCACGATCGAGCTCAGGGGCTTCCGGACCCGCATAGTCAGGGTAATCGGCTTCGTTCTCGCCTTCGGCGACTGGAAGATATTTTCGAAGCAGCTCATTCAAGACTTGCTCATCGGTACATGCCTCAGTTGCGTCGTGCGGGGCTCGGGTCAAGGAACGTCTCTGACTGCACCTCGTGCTGTTCTCGTGCAAAAGGTGTTTCAGAAGACCCGAAGACTTGCCATTGAGAAGTTGGTTTTCGACAGACTCGCACACTTCGTCCCACTGTTTACATAGGATGCGGCAATGTTCCTCGATCGTCTTGTTGACCTGGGCGATTTTCTTGCGTAACCTTCTGTTGAGCCTTTGGCTCTTCCATCGTTGAAGCAGCGATTGCTTCGCCTCAAGGAGCAGGGCGAGCCTGCTGTCCATTTTATCCACGTCCAGGTCGCTTACAATTTTCTTGGTAGCGGATGCGGCGTCTTCCTTGATGCTCTTGCACCAATTTTCAAAGTCGGGGGCACAGTTGAGATCCCTGTTAGCCCTGAGTTTGCGGAACACATGCCAGTCTGTCAACGTGAATTCCCTGGATCTACTCCTGGCTATTCGTATCTTGGTCTCCAAAACGTAATGATCACTGCCCAAGTCGAGGGCAGTGTTTTCCCACTCGCCTCCGGTTACGTTTTTGACAAACGTGAGGTCTGGGGTGGTATCCCTACACACCGAATCACCAATCCTAGTTGGGAAGTCGTTGTCAGTAATGAGGGTGAGGTCGACTTCGGTGGCGCTCTGCCAGAGGTCCCGGCCTTTGCGTGTGTCGTATACATATCCCCAAAGCGCATATGGGGCATTAAAGTCGCCGACAACAATCAGCGGCCGTGTGCCAGCCAAATCAACGGCCTTCTTGAGGAGAGACTTCAAACGGGCTGCAGAGCTGCGTGGACTGCTATAGACGTCAGGACGTAAAGAGTGCTCCTGCGCAGGCCTCGACGTTTTGGATCGAGAAGAATCTCAACCATGACGTACTCTGTACCATCGCTCGACGGCTCGACGTCGCGATGTAGGTGTGTAAGCTTTTTATCTACAAAGATCTAAACGCCTTCACCCCTGGGGGGCCTGAAGACTGCTTCATAGCGAGGGACTCCCGCGCTGGGGATGGCTCCCGCTTCCTGAAGTGCAATGACGTGTGGTTTTTTCGTGAATGACCTGAGATACTGCTGTAAGAGGGGGCTCTTATGTGAGAACCCCCTACAGTTCCATTGCCATGTCTTGAAGTGCTCGGTGCGACTATCCGTTATGAGGCTGATCTCGCGCGTGGCCGCCTTGGGCTGCGCGTAATATGGCACCAGCGGTGGGAGGTGCGATAATGTAGCTTGGAGGATTTCATGGTAGCCTCATATCGGGAGTTGGTCCGATCGCGGTGGAGGGAGCTGTCCTACCCGCACTCTCGAGTCTTTCGATACATTCGTTAATTGCAACAAGCCCTCTTTGTGGGTCACTAACCGCAACCTGTATTTGACTTAAGCTGCTCTGCATCGCGGCGAGGACCTATTCCATTGCGGCCAACGTTTTCTCCGTCGCGTCATTTTTCTTACTTTCTATCGCGTGGCGCTTAGAGGCGCCAGAGCCGCCCGTAGATGCCGCTGGCACCTCCATGCCTATCGGTACCGGGGAAGAATTGAAAGCCTGTCCTAGCGTGAATTTCTTGATTTCCGCGATTTCGCTCGCCATCTTTTTCATTTCTTCTTTAACCTGCGCGTTTTCCTTGCGAAGTCTAACTCCTGTGCGTAACCCGAGGGGCCCGATTGTTGGGAGGAGGAAGCAGACCTTCCGCCAGTTCACTGTTGTCGGTCCGCACCTTGTTGGCCCAGGAAAGTGCCGGTTTCTGTTGGCGGCTAGCGGTGGAGGAGCCAGTCTTGGAGCGGGCCCTTGATCGTGATCGGGCCTCAGCCCGGGATTTAGAGCGCCCTCTGGACCTGGAACGCCCTCGGGACCTGGAACGTCCTCGAGATCTGGAGTGGTCTCTGGAGCCGGAACGGCCCTGTGAATCGCCTTCCGTCCCTGAAGTCATTGCTGGGAACTGGAGGTTGCGTGCGAAGGCCAGGTCAGGTCGTGGTGATGCTGCCGGGAACTTCCTACGAGCCGCACGAGCACGCTCGCCTCGTCTGCTTCGCACGACGTATGGAATTTTGAATCTTTGGGAACAGTTTTTGCTTGCCGTAAGGTGCTGGCCGCCGCAAAGCCTGCACGTGGGTGTACACTGGTGTTGTTCGTCTGGGTTTGTTGCACCACATCCATGGCAGATGACGTCGCCCGGGGAGGATCAAACGTCGGCGCGGTGTCTGAGGCGACCGCACCCGTAGCACACGTCGACCTGCTTGCGGTAGAGTGCACACCGCACCAGAAGTGGGCCGTATTTGACGAATTTTGGTACTTTGTGCCCATCGAAAGCGACAATGACGGTGCCTGTCTGGGCAATTCGCTTGGCGGCGAGAACAAGTGGGTTTTTTTCAATTACAATCTTGGCATCGATGACATTTGGTCCGTCTTGGTGTGGTAAACCTCTGATCACGCCTTTACACGTGGAGTGTGGGGCTCATAGGCACTCAGCTCGTGGATCTTGCCAGCGACGATGATCTCACGTACGCGGACGTATCGCACGGCATTTTCCTTTGGGAGCGCTAGCCACCATAATATTTTGCTGCATGTTTGGGCACAGGGTATCTTGGTGTAGATCATCGTTGCTGATGCCAGCGGCGGCGATGATTGCGTCAGCCACCACGACGGCACCCACCTTGGCCACGGGGGCGAATAACGACCTTGACGTCCTCCCGGGGCAGATGGGGCATCCTCCCGGCACGTAGAACCTTGGCCTTGAGCTTAGACCGATCGTGTTTATCTCGCGGGGCATCGGCCGGCAGCGGTCCAGTAGGATTTGCACTCGCCTTTCTGGCGCCAGTTCTTCTAGTGCCGGCGCACTGCCACCCCTGATCTTGAGAAACCTCGTCCGGAGTTATATCCTCTCCTTCCACTGGATATTCCATCTTGGATCACGCTTTTGTGCTCAAGGGCGATGGCGTACGTATTCGGGAAAGGAGCCGGGCCCGGCACCACGGCGGTGGTGGGCGTGGCTTGTTAGGCTTGGCCGAGGCGGCGGCGCGGCCGCGACGAAATGGGTCGAAAAATGGCAAAATTCCGCGAACGGAGCTAGTTTTTAGTATCGGTAGAGTCCTGATACCTTCGCTGATCAAATGCGACCAAAATTGCTGGCACATTCAGAGAAACATCACTTCAAAAAGACACAAAAGGCAGGAGCTGGCGCGAACACGCCTTCGCTTTTCGGCGTCCCCTCGTGGTTTTCCTGCGTGGGAGCCTTCCAGGTTATTTCAGAATTTTCTTATAGGCTTGAGCGCGCAAACGCGAACAGTTGAGTTTATTCTGGAACGAACGCGAAAATCAGCGATGAGGCTCGAATGTGTGATGCCGCATCTATAAATGGCGACACGCCTTACCGCTGAGCAGATTATCGACGGCCGACGCTCTGTTCGCCGCTATCAGTGTACAGTGTGTATCGCTGTAGATTGACCTTCCGTTTCACGGCCACAAGTTCGGCCAAATACCGAGTTTCATTTTGGACACACTGACTGCTGCTTCGTGAGCGTCACGACCACGTGACATCTGTTGGAGGTGCTTCCGGGTCCACGTACCGAACGCCCCCCTTCAGCCGTGAGCCAAGCCCAAGCCGCCAAGGGATCATCGACAATAATCCTGGCCAGTGAGCCCGCCGCAGGCAGTAAGGTCTTGCACCAGAATGCGGACCCCTAACCGACAAGACCAGGATCACAACGATGAAGACTACAGCCACAATGACAGCCGTTGTGGCGCCTGCAACGGCCGTCATGCATCAACCGAGGGAGCCACCGACATTCTGCGGATCACCATGCGAGGATCCAAAAAGCTGGCTGGAGCCATACGACCGGGTCTCTACGTTCAACAACAGGGACTGCGACGAGAAGCTTCGCCATGTCTACTGAGCCCTTGAAGATGGCGCAACGACCTGGTTCGAGAATCGAGGGTGCACGCTAACATCATGGGACCTCTTCCGCACCGGATTCCTGAACACCTTCATAAGCGTCATCCGGTAAGAAAGGGCTGAAGCCCTTCTGGAGACCCCAACAAGAACATTGGGCTGTACACCGAAGAAATCACCATGCCCACCCCGCCATGTCCGAAGAAAAGAAAGTCCGCTTCCTGATGCGGGGAGTAAAGGAAGAACTTTTCGCCGGACTTGTGCACGACCCGCCGAAGACGGTCTCGGAATTCGTTTCCGAGGTCACCACAATCGAAAACACGCTAGAAATCCGCACTAGGCAATATAACCGCCGCATGCCCACGTTGAGCTACGGCTATGCTCAAGCGCTGGGAACCAACGACCACCGCGAGACGATCAGAGCGGTCGTGCGGGAGGAGCTGCAGAAGATGTTCCCCAGATCGCAACCTCAGGTGGATTCGATAGCTAAGATCGTTCGTGATGAACTTCAGCAGTCACTTAGGGTCCCTGAACCACCACAGCCTCAGCCGCAAGCCTTGTGCTACGCTGCTGCAGCCCGACGCTGCTGCGCCCATCACCGGCTCCATACCGCCCGCCTGTCGGCCAACGCTACGCGCCGAGGAAAACCGACGTTTGCCGCGCCGCAGATAGCCGCCCGCTCTGCTACCACTGCGTGGAAGCGGTCACACCTACTCCCGCTGCCAGTACCGACAGATAGGGCTACGCGGTTTCGCCGCCAACGCGCCGTGTCCACAGCGGGGTGAACGACCTCACGACATCGCTGACTACCTCGCAGGAGAGCAGTGGACACCCCGACAACCTTCCCGATCGCCGTCGCCAACCTGCTACACGTCACCGCAGCGCCGCCAGTATACCGGTCCTACTCGAGGCCGTTCGGCAAGCCCATATCCGGAAAACTAAGGGCAGCAACCGATGGAGGTGCGGTTGCTGTACGACGAAATACCGAAGATCCTCCGTCGCCGCCGACGAAGCTGCGACACAATACGCCGCAAGCTGAACGAGGCCCTGACGTCGAAACTTCGTGGCCCGAAGAAGACTGATGACGCAACGCGGAAGTAGCGGAACCAATCGACGTAGCAGTGATCCAACGGCACGACCTAACCGCAACGCAAGATGATGAACTAGCGACCTCGACGTTTTTATCGACGGCCGCAGCGCCACAGCTCTCGTCAACACCGAAGCCGACTACTCTGTCCTCAGTAGACCGTTCGCCACCAGGTTGAAGAAAGACAAGACCGCCTGGGAAGGCCCCGAAATTCGGACTGCTGGAGGACACCTAGTGACGCCGGCGGGAATCTGCACAGCGAGAGTCACTATTAACAACCGGGTCTATCTCGCGAGCTTCATTGTGCTACAGCTTTGCTCGAGAGACGTCATACGTGGTATGGACTTTGTAAGCTTACATGGTGCAGTCCTCGACTTGAGATCTGAGTCGATAACACTATCCACGGAAAAAGCATCACCACCGCACACGCCGCCAGGAAAGCACGCCTTGAATGTGCTGGAAGACCATGCCGCCTCCTCCCCCACCGCACCAGCGTCAAAATCAGCAAACCTGGAAGGCGTTGTTGAAGGAGACCAGCACTTGTTGATCATCAGCATTATTTGCGCCGCAAGACGAACTGCCGAGCTGCGTGGAGGGAAAGCAACAGCGGTGCTCACGAATTTCAGCAACGATACAAGCACGTGAACAAAGGCACGACGGTTGCTTACATCGAAGACATTTTGCAAGCCACCAGTGCTTTCGCCCTTACCAATTCTGCCGAATCTACTCCGACGAACCGAGCTCCTCAACCAGCTTTTGACGTCAGCCAGAGCCTTCTGAACCATAAGCAAGGACAGCTCAAAACCCTGCTCCTGCAATACAAGGACTGCTTTTCGTCATCGTCTAGAATTCGGCAGACCCCAGTCGCAAAACAGCGCATCATAACTTAGGAAAGTGCCAGGCCACTCCGCCAGAGCCCGTACTGAGTTTGGACACGAGAACGCGAAGTTATAAAGAAACAAGTCTACGAAATCCTACGCGACGACATCATCCAACCTTCCAAGAGTCCGTGGACGGGGCCAGTGGTGTTATGAAGAAAGACGGAACCCTACGCTATGCATTGATTACCGCCGTGAACAAAATGAAGAACGACGTCTACCCTTTCCCGCGGATATACTACACCCTGGATCGACTCTACAACGCGAGGTACTTTTCTTCGATGGACCTCAAGACCGGCTACTGGCAAATCGAAGTCGAAAAGAGGAGAGAGAACGAGAGAACTCCGCCTTTATAACACCAGACGGCCTGTTCGTGTTCGAGGTCATGCCCTTTGGCCTTTGCTCGGCACCTGCGACGTTCCAGCGCGTTATAGACACCGTGCTGGCTGGATTGATGTGGCAGACATGCCATGTGTACTTGGATGACGTTGTTGTGCCTCAGACTTCCACGAACACCTCCGGCGCCTTAAAGCCGTACTTCAAGCGATCAAGACCTCCGGAATCACCCTGAAGCTAGAAAAGTGCCGCTTCGCGTACGACGGGCTCTCGTTCTTGGGCCATGCCATTAGCAAGTCTGGAGTTCGCCCGGACCCGCGGAAAACAGCTGCCATTGCTGCCTACCCGCCGCCCACCGACAAAAAGGCCGCATGACCATTTCTGGACTTGTGCGCCTAATACAGACGTTTCGTCAAAAAGTTTTCATGGATCGCCGAGCCACTGACACAACTCACGAAGACCGACGTCGAATTCAAGTGGGAAACGGCGCAAGTTGAAGGATTTTAAGAATTGAAACGACGCCTGCAGACGACTCCGATACTTGCACATGACGACGACTACGCCGATACGGATATACACTCCGACGCAAGCAGCGTAAGACTCGGCGCCGTCCTTGTGCAAAGGACTGACGTACTGGAAAGGGTTATCAGCTATGCTAGCCGGTCGCTATCAAAGGCAGAAGTCAACTGTTCAACAACAGAAAAGGATTTCCTGGTCGTCATCTGGGCTACATCCAAGTTTCGCCCCTACCTGTACGGCAGGCCCTTCAATGTTGTGAGCGACCACCACGCCTTGTGTTGGCTAGCTACCTTGAAGGACCCTACAGGTCGTCTCGCACGATAGAGCTTGAGAGTTCAAGAATTCGACATTACCGTCGTTTATAAGTCCGGGAGGAAACACTCTGACACCGACTGCCTGTCTCGTGCCCCCGTGGACGAGCCGCCGTAAGACGACCAGGAATATGACTGCTTCTTGGGAACCATAAGTGCCGACGACTTCGCTGAACGACAGCGATCTGACACGGAACTCAGAGGCCTTATGGAATACCTCAAGGGCAAGACCCCCGTCGTCCCGGGAGTATTCAAGCGAGCACCGGCGTCGTTTTTCTTACGCAACGGCCTTCTCGAAAAGAACTTCTCACCACTTCGAGCCAAGTACCTTCTCGTGGTGCCTTCGGAATTGCGACCACAAGTCCTCTAGGCCCTGCACGATGACCCGACAGCAGGACACCTCGGCGTTTCCCGAAAGCTGGCAAGAATACAGGAAAAGTACTACTGGCCGCGCCTTGCCGCCGACGTCACTAGCTACGTAAGGACATGCACAGACTATCAGTGACGTAGGGCACCACCAACAAGACCAGCAGGCTTTCTTCAGCCGATTGAGCCACCTCGGCGACCGTTGTAGCAGATCGGGATGGACCTGCTGGGGCCGTTCCCAACGTCGACCTGCGGTAATAAGTGGATCGTCGTAGCTACCGACTACCTGACCCGCTACGCCGAAACACGGGCCTCGCCCAAAGGCAGTGCCGCCCAGGTTCTTCGATGACAATATTGTCACGTGGTTGTGACGTCGACAAATACAGCATTCGTCGTGTTCAAGCTGAAACTCTTTATCTGGCCGAACTTGTGGCCGGGAAATTAAAACTCAAGCTACAGCAATACACGCTGTAGACTGATAGCGGCGAACAGGGCGTCGGCCGTCGATAAACTGAACATCGCTGGGGCGCGCCGTCTTTTATACGTCACGCATCGAACTTTCCAGCCTTATCACTGGTGTTCGCGCAAGCTCCGGAATAATCTTGACTATTCGCGTCATGTGCGCAACCTTAACAAAATGATTTACTACAATGTGGAATCTTCCCAGACATTCTGGCGCGCTTTGCGCAAGGCAGCAGCTACACGTGCAATGGGCCGGTAACACCAAACATACAAAGAAAGGAGCGTGCGTGGGAATATCGTCCTACGTCATGGCGCCCCAGAGGTCCTCATCACGCACAGAGGTACCGCTTTCACCGCGGACATAACTCTGGCGATTCGGAGATACAGCCAGTCAAGTCACCGCCGAACAACCGCCTACCACCCACAGACAAATGGCCTCATTGAGTGTCTAAACAAGACAATCGCTGACATGCTCACCATGTACGTCGACGTCGAACACAAGCAATGGGATGCCATCATTCCGTACGTGACCTTCGCATACAACACGGCCGTGCAAGAAACGACGCAGATGACACCCTACAAGTTGGTCTACGAAAGGAACCCGGCAACTACGCTCGACGCCATGTTACCCAACCTTCCCTACGAAAAAAACCTCCACGTCACTGTTTACCTTCAGCGCGCCGAAGAAGCCCGACAGCTCGCCCGCCAATGCTTCAAGAATCAGCAGATTACCGACAGCCGCCGCTACAATCTTCGACTTTGCTTCTTGAAATACCAGCCCGGCGGCCGTGCTTGGGTCTGGACGCCGATACGCCGACGTGGACTCAGTGGAAAACTTCTTCGGCGATACTTCGGGCCATACAAGGTTCTTCGACGACTCGGTGCTCTTGACTACGAGGTCATCCCGGACGGCATTACGAACTCCCATGGAAGCCGCACGCGACCTGAAGTCGTCGATGTCGTGCACCTTAAGACGTTTTTGACGCATTAAAGAAGCTGTGACCTCAACTTTTTCCTTTAATATTGTAATTTATTTGTGTATGCACTTGTTTTTTTTCCTTCTATGTTCAGGCACAGGCATCGGGACGATGCTCTTTATGGGGGGTGGGGGCAGTGCAATGCACGCTTCTTTTGCTATGCTCATGTAACCGGTCCGTTACACATATAATCACTGTCTTGCGCAAGCCGCGCCCGAATGTCTGGGAACCTTCCAGATTATTTCAGAATCTCCATATAGGCTTGAGCGCGCAAGTGCGAACAGTTGAGTTCATTCTGGAACCAACGCGACCACCAGCGATAAGGCTGGAATGTTCGATGCCGCATGTGTAAATGCGGACACGCCTTACCGCTGAGCAGTTCTTGGATAGCCGACGTTCTGTTCGCCACTGTCAGTGTACAGTGTGTATTGCTGTAGGTTTACCTTCCGTTTCACGGCCACAAGTTCGGCCAAATAAAGTTTCATTTTGGACACACCGACTGCTGCCTTCGTCAGCGTCACCCACGTGACAATATGCTGCACATTTCCGCAAAATTCGATCGTGTGCCATGTACCTATTAGAACAGCTTATATGCGCAAAGAAAGTGGAGGCGACCCTAATGCTTGACTTAAATGTCTGGTAGTGGCATCAGAGTTCGTGCGCTCTAGTGCATTCCTCGGCCTAACATGGCGTTTCGTCGCGCTGCCGAAGCGGATCTCGGAGGCCACGTAGAAAGAAGCGCGTGGTTGACATTTGCTCCTTCAGGTGCCGCAACGGCCCCGGGCTGCTCACAAACAAACCGCCTGCTCTTTCAATGAGGCTCATTCAATTATTTTCATTTATTATCCTGACAATTAATTGAGCATTATCCTATTTTACCTTATGTTCCGATATCATACGTTTCTAACATCACTCCTAACTTGAACTAGAAGCAGCGATTCCGTACCAGTTTTATTTTTGACGAGACTGTCTGAATACTCAGAAAACAGGAGGTAAGCGCTCGACCTGAAGGGCTTGGCAGTGTAACAGTGTAACTTGGTGCTTGTGTCACTAATAAATATCATAATAATAAAAATAATAAATATGCGATATTGTGTACACGCGCAGTAGCACATACAGCGATCCCCAGAGCCGCGACTCGGCGTAAAGGCGGACGCCTAAGTTTTTAATCCACGGAATCACGGGCCACCATGGCGGCCAGGGATATGAGTTGCCTGCAGACTGCCATTGACTAACAGATGTACGTATATAGCGGTTTACCTTGTGTCCTCATTCTCATTCTTGCCTCAGTACAATGTGGGCATTTTTCTTCTTGCCCACAGAAAAACATCAAGCTATGTACGAGCACTGTAGAAAAGGGAGACTCCACATAGAAAATGCTCTAGACGAAAATGTGCGCAGTCGTTGCACCCTAATAAATAAAGGTAGATACGGGGAATGAACGAATACGTAAAGGAGCCTGAAGAATGACGTGGTCACATAAGAACATGATCGTACCTCATCAGAGAAGACTCGCTTGTTTTTCTTGGCCGAAACGGGCTCGTCACGAGTTTAAATGACGCTAGGTAGGTTATTCGCCCCTGTGGGAGCAAAGTGCGTGCGTGCTTAGAATTACTGAATACGAAAAAAGGTAGTCATCACAGCATGATTTTTGCAATAGTCTCTTAGTCTATATCCACGCACAAGGCCTTTCTTTTCCGAGTAATAATAGCAGTTCACGTAGCAGCATTCTCTGAATTATGGAGAAAGCGTCAAGTAGAAAGCGCGCGTGAACGTCACTTCAACTGTAGAAGCGAGCGTCAGAGAGCTTCCGTCAGAAAAAAATCGTGAACACGGTAAACAGCCCGCGTATGCCGACATTTCCGGTACTAAAGACGCAAGAAGTTTTCAACGTGTAAGGAGCAGCTGAAACATACACGTTCCAATGGTGTTTCTTGAACATGGTACCTAAAAGAGAGAAGCTGTGGCGATGCAGCCTTCTAAGGGACACCGTAAAATGCGTGCTACCAGGAAGAAATGTTTACCTTTGTGAATTCGACTGCTTCATTTTTTTTTGTTGAAGCGGATGCAATAAACGTTGTCAGGCGTAAGGTGTTATGAGCTCACAACAGTTCATTGTCGTGTCGTCCGCCGTCCACGGCACCCGTCGCAGCTATCGGGCACATTGAGAAAAAGGTAGGGTTCAAGCTGGAATCGAATCCAGGCATTCTCCGTGGTAGTTAAGTATTTTATTCCACCGACACGCCAGTGTTTAATGTGCTTCGGAATAAAAGATAGACGGGCGTAGCCAAAAGTGGCGCAAGGCTAAAGGAACAGCGGAACTGATCGGCTCCGAGCTGGTCCTGGAAGCGCCCTTATGAACGAAGTTCGCAGTTGCTGCTCAAGTGACTCAGCACCCCCCCCTCTCCCCCCTCCCACGGCGTCCTACATGCTTCAGACGGAAGAAGGGCGGGGCGTTTCCTCTCTGTTTGAGGAGCAACAGACGGCAGGCCTCGCGCGCGGGATGATGCTATTGCACGTGCCCTCCGTCCGACGGAGATGGTCGGCACGTTTCATCTCTGCTCCACCTGCGTTCATCGCGAATGCTCGCGAGCTTTACTCGCGGGTAGAACATGCGATGCGTGGGATGATGATATCGATCTCGACTTTATACGTAACATGACGGCGATGGCCACGTCGACGCGAAAAATTGGGGGACCCTTAAGCTTCGCCTATAAGAGTTGAACGCGATATGAAATCCGGCCCCTCGTGTGCACTTCAACCACTAAGCGCATACTTAATAATTAATGTGTGTTGTTACACACACGTGCACACAGACACACACACGCGCGCGCGCGATGTATCTATAGTAATGGTACAGGTTTTCGACCTAAAGCACTTCCCTGGTGGTAGAGTCGAGACATATTTCTCACAATGCCTCGCAGATAGCAGCACATTATCTAATATTTGATGTTTGCTTGATCAACGCTTCTTCTAGAAAGGAGGCGTTGGCTTGGTATGTTTTCCGCTAGATGGACATAGTTGTCCATTTTTGGAGCTGTTTCCAAATTTGTGCGTGTTTTCAGCGGCGATGGGTGCACTATCCAGGCTTTTTCCGAAGCATGGCGTCGCGCAAAAAAAAAAAAAACGTAGTTTAATGGCCTCGCCAATGCGCCTACAGGTCGCCGAACGGGCTCATGTTCGTCGTGACACCTGCCAAACCAAATGCGTTAAGGAGACTCCTTCTACTACATGGCATTTATGTAGTGTTCTTTTTTCCCGAAGCAGCTGCAAGTAACAGAGTGGCTTTGTGGTAGGACACATGCTTGCCACGCAGACGGCCCGGATTCGACCCTCAATGGGGCCCAAGATTTTTATTGGTTATTTTATTTGCATCTTTCTCTATTTTACGGCCACGGACGATTTTTCGCTCACAAGCGGCGCCGTCACCGACGGCGGAATTTCTGCGAAACGAGCTCTTTAACCCTATCCCGTTAAAAACCCCTCGATAATGTCCATATATTTACGGCCGCAATAAAAGACGCTATGTAGGCGTCCGTGTCGTGAAAAGGGTCACGTTAGCAGCTGTCCAAATATTGCGCGGTAGAAGCGTAGAATCGCACCAGGCGTCCCATCATGTGAATGCCGTAAGGAAAATGCAGCTTAAGTCTGCCCACCTGTTAGAAAGGGCTCAGGCCTAATAACTCATAATCGTCAGCCGCAGCACCAACAAAGTGCAGCTAAATAAGTGCACATATGTGGCGTTTTTTTCTAGAAGAAGGAAATGCACTTTAACTGATACTGAGAAACACGCACTTTTTTGCTGCTGTCAATATTGTCGGGCCTGCTCCAGCAATTTTTTCAGTGTGTTGCTGTCCCCTAAGTACCTCAAATCTATATTGCGGCTAAAATCTATATAGCACACTATCGTCGGTATTCAAGAGTAAACTTTGTATTTGGCTCTTATAGATTGGGAAATTTCATTTGGGCTTGAATTAGCTCGTAAAAGAAGTCTAAAACGATTCGAATGTACAGTATAGCAATAGTTTGCGCTAAAACTAACATTATCCTTGTGCTTCCGTCGGTGCCGCCCTCCCACGCATGCGCGTAATGGCAATCACTAGACTTAACGAGCGAGTGTTCCTTCCTGGCATAAGGCGCACTATTCTGGATTGTCGGCAGCGTTTTCTTGTTCTATTGAAGGCATCTATTGAAGGCCTTGAAAAGTGCTCCAGCTCTTCTTCTTCGGAGCTCGGTTTATGCCGTGCCATTTCGAATCACTTTTTCTCCAAGAAATAGATCAGTGCCCAATATCTTCATTTCATGTATATTTTCTTTTAAAAATATCGTCTTGGAGCGAAAGAAGGACATGTTACTGTAGAGCTAAACTCGAAATGAAACGCTGAGAGGCAAAAAGAAGTAGTGAAGTCCGCTTCTTACTCTTTATATTCGAGTTTTGCCCTACAACATCATGTCCTTCAGTAAGTGCCAACTCACCTTAGAAAACTAATTGTAACACGCAAACGCGATAGCAAAGTAACTAGGACACTAATTAACGAGATTGGATGAGACCATGTTGTTTGTTTTGGTCACGATTGTTGACGAAACGCTGGTTTAATTAATGTGGCTCAGTTTGAAACATATGCAGCATTTGGCTCATTTTTATTAGAAACTACCTATTTGAATTCACGTTACAGTTAGGAATTGCCCAATTTTGATTCCAACTGTTTTAGAAGTTAAAGATACTGAGGCGCGCTTTACGGTCCCGTGAAATTTAGCACAGTCTCGGTTTCTGCATTTGGCTCTTTTTGAAAAAAAAATGCCACATATTGTCTTAGGGCCGCGTATTGGCTAGAACAGCCGCATGGGCTAGTTGGTGATTTAGAATGTACATATTTGCACAGCGCTAAGTGAACGAGGACACATGAAAGGACGCAACACAACGCCTGTGTTGCAAAATGATGATGAATTATTGCGTGATCTTATTGCCGCGGGTGCCCTAAGACAGTTTCTATAGCTCTCTAAAAAAGCGACAGATCCCACGCACTGTGGGAAACGATGTAATACGAAGCAGCCGGCAAAGAGCTGCCACATCGCCTTGCTGGTTTTTGAGGCAAGGGAGTCACTCATGCCATGGCATCTAGTTCACAATATATCGCATATTTGCCATGAATGCATGCATGCACAATCTAGTATGTACCATGCTAATGAAACGTATATTCTCGAATATACAATGCATGACTTGTCATTTATGTTCATCACGCACTCGTGTCATCATATACCAGTTTCGGTATATTTCCACTTAACAAAACGGCCGGAAGTGCACCATGACAATGTCATGTAATTCATACCGTGCGATATTCATGTCATGATTCGCATGTTAGGATCTGTCATTTACGTTCGTCATACAGTCCCGTCGCACAATACCAATTTTGGTGGGTATCAAGCCAGCGAACCGGCCGCGAGAGCATCATCAGCGTGGCATGCAAATCATGTCGTACAAGACATGCATGTCATGATTTTCATGTTACCGCCTGTCATTTATGTTCTTCATACAGGCAGTCCCGCAACAGCGAATTTGGTACATTTCAAGCTAGCGAACCGGCCGCGAGCTCACCGTGAGCGTGGCATGTAAATCATACCGTACACGACATGCATGGCGTGATTTGCAAGTTACCACCTCTCATTTACGTTCGTCATACAGTCGCGCCACGCAACACCAATCTTGGTGTTTATCAAGCCAACAAGACGGCCGCGAGCGCACCATGAATGTGGCATGTAACTAATGCCATACATGACACGCATATCTTGATTTTCATGTAATCACTTGTCATCTATGTTCTTCATACAGTCACGTCCTGATACGAATTGTGGTGTATATCAAGCTAGCGAAACGGCCCCGAGCGCACCATGAGCGTGGCATGTAAATCATGTCATGATATTCATGTTACCACCCCTCATTTATGTTCGCCATACAACTGCGTCGCACAATAACAAATTTTGGTGTATATCACGCGATCGAAACGGCATCGATCGGACAGTGAGCGTGGCATGTAAATCATGTCGTACATAACTTGCATATCATGATTTTCCCGTTACCACCTCTGATTTACGTTGTTCACACAGTTTCGTCGCGCAATACCAATTCTGGTGTATATCAAGCGAGCGAACTGGCCGCGAGAGCACCATGAGCGTGGCATGCAAATTGTGTCGTACGTGACTTGCATGTCATGATTTTCAAGTTTACACCCCTCATTTACTTTCATTATACAGTCGCGTCACGCAATATGAATTTTGGTGGATATCACGCGAGTGAAACGGCAGCGATCGGACATGAGCGTGGCATGTAAATCATGTCGTACATAACATGTATGTCATGATTTTCTCGTTACGACCTCCGATTTACGTTCATCACACTGTCTCGTCGCGCAATACCAATATTGGTGTATATCAAACGAGCGAAAAGAAACGGCCGCGAGAGCACAATGGGCGTGGCATCTAAATCATGTCGTACATGACTCGCATGTCATGATTCTCCCTTTAACACCTATTATTTACGTTCATCACACAGTCTCGTCACGCAATAGCAATTTTGGTGTATATTAAGCGAGCGAAATGGCCATGCTGGCACCATCAGCGTGGCATGTAAAATCATGTCGTACACGACTTGCATATCATGATTTTACCGTTACCACAGCTCACAGCTCACCTTCATCATACAGTCGCATCGCGCAATACCAAGTTTGGTGTATATCACGCGATCGAAACGGCCGCTAGGGCACCATGAGCGTGGCATGTAAATCGTGTCGTATATGACGTGCATGTCATGATTTTGAAGTTACCACCTGTTTTTATGTTGGCCATACAGTCACGTCGCGCAATAGCAGTTTTGGTGTATATCGAGCAAGCGAAACGGCCGCTTGCTCGATGGTGTGGTGTGTGTTCCTTCTGTGTCGTCATCTTTTACTGCGCTGTTTCCTGTTTCATCATGCTTTACCAACTAGCCAACAAGTTGATC
Source organism: Rhipicephalus sanguineus (assembly GCF_013339695.2). Taxonomy (NCBI): domain Eukaryota; kingdom Metazoa; phylum Arthropoda; class Arachnida; order Ixodida; family Ixodidae; genus Rhipicephalus; species Rhipicephalus sanguineus. The sequence continues at coordinate 23,706,161 of NC_051182.1, forward strand.
CTATTAGAAACGGCTGCGAGTACACCATGAGCCTACCATGTAAATCATGTCGTACATGACATTGATTTACGTTCATCACACAGTCTCGTCGCCCAATACCATTTTTGGTGTATATCAAGCGAGCGAAATGGCCGCGAGGGCACCATGAGCGTGACATGTAAATCATGTCGTACATGACATGCGTGTCACGATTTTCATGTTACCATGTGTCAGTTATGTTCGTCATACAGAAATGTCTCATCATACCAGTTTTGGTATGTGTCCATTCATTTAAAGGGCCACGTGCGCCCCGAGGCCATGTAATGTAAATCATGGTGTACATGACATGCGTGTCATGATTTGCACTTTAGTACCCATCACTTATGTTTGTCATACACTCTTGTCCCGCAATGCCAATTTTGGTATATATGATATTAATGAAACGGCCGCATGAGCTCCAAGACCGTGGCATGTAAATCATGCTGGTCATGACATGCATGCCATGATATTCATGTTATGACCTGCTATTTACGTTCGCAATACGGTCATGTTATGTCATGCGAATTTTGGTGTACATCCGATTAACGAAACGGCCAGGAGCGCATAAAGTCGTAGGCGGTTAGATAGATAGTTTGAAGTTTGAAGTTTGTTTCATTATTTTTGTGGTACATGTATTTACACCTATAGGGACCCAACAAAAGTGTTAAAGGGTCCCCAACGGCAAAATAACATCAAAAGCTCTAAATGGCAACAGCATGAGAAGGGAATATTTAGTTATAAAAAACACAAGAAAACATATCAAAACAGAATGTGGTTTCATAGGCAATGGTCACCGCTACTAAAGAATAAAAACATGACTGACACGATAATGCGATGTAATTAAAGCAACAGGAATTCATTCTGTAATATACATAAGTGATAATAAGAACATATATGAAAATAATGACTACAAATGACTATTACATTATGAATTGATATGAAGCGAATTTTTTAGCTGTGCTTGGAAAGAGTGAAGGAACGGGGCTGTCTTTAGATTAGTAGTAAGGCTATTCGAAAATTTGACGGCCGTAATTAGTATTTATTTTAGGTGGTAAAAGTCTGTAGCGTGAAAAACACTCGTTAACTCGGGGTGACAGACGAAGGGAAACTGACAGTAAGGTGAGATTACCGTGATATATTCTGTATATTATCGAAGCAGTATTGTTAATAACTAAATTGGGGACACTCAACACATTAGTATTTTGGAACAAGTCATCGCCTCTGTTATGAATATCATTAGGCATTGTTATGCGAAGAGCTCTTTTCTGAATAATTTGTACAGATTTAAAGTGACATTGGTACGTGGAACCCTATATAGCAATGCAGTAGTCTATGTGTGAATGAATGAATGCATAATAAAGAATGATTAGTATTTCTCTTGAAAAAAAATTGTCTACATTTACAAAGAACATGCAATCCGTATGAGGCTTTCTGAACAACGTTTCGTGCGTGTAAATGAAATTTTAGGTGGGAATCTATGACAACTCCCAGGAATATTGTGTGATCCGCGTGCTGTATGAAGCAGTCGTTATAGATTATGTCATTATGCACTAAGATTTCCCGTCTTTCAGAGTGAAAAAGCATGAATACAGTCTTTGTAGGATTGAGTGTGACGGCATTAGTTGTGCACCAGCGATGAAGGTTGCAAAGTTCAGCATTAAATTTTTTAATTAACAAACTTTCATTCCGGTCTGATATCAGTAGATTAGTGTCATCCGCATAAAGTATCGCAGTAGCATCAATCAGCTGTGACGATAAATCATTCACGAACAAGAGGAAAAGTAACGGTCCATAGTATGGAACCCTGTGGCACCCCGATGTTCACTAATTTAGCAGATGATTGGGACCGGCCCACGTGAACAATTTGTGTTCTATCTTTTAGGTAGCTGCTGATGAGTGCTAGAGGTGTTCCATTGATTTCATATCGTTCAAGTTTACGTTTGAGGATATCATGATTGAGAGAGTTAAACGCCTTTGCGAAGTAATGAAGACTCCTGCTACCAATAAACCGGAATCGATCGCTTTCCTAATACTGTCAACAAACGTTGAAATTGCTGTTGTTGTCGAGCAATTTTTCCTGAAGCCAAACTGGTGAGGTGAAAGAATTTTGAATTTATCCAAGTAACTTATAATCCGAGTGCAAATTGATTTTTCCGGGACTTTACTGAAAAATGGAAGCACCAAGATTGGTCTATAGTTTTCCACACTCTCTTTTTCTTTTGATTTGTACAACAGAGAAATTTTAGTAGTTTTCATATTCGTGGGGAATACGCCAGTTGTAAATATGGTATTCACTATAGGAGTTAGTACTAGTGACATAAAGTTTATAACAAGTTAGGCAGAGTAGGCTGATATCTTATCAATACCAGAAGCGGCGTTGCGTAATGCAGAGATAACCGAAGCTACTTCCGCTTCATCTGTGGGATGAAGGAAAAATGAGGACTCAGAACGAGGAATGTACGACGCATCAAACCTTGTTTCTGTCGGTTTCAAGTGTGAAGAGAAATAATTACTAAATGCTTCGCTGATATCGTCTAGCGAACTGTACGAGACGTTGTGAAAAATTATTTTTTCAGGTAACACTGTCTTCTTTTCCCTGTCGAGATATTTATTCAAAAGTTGCCAGTTCTTCCTGGAATCATTTCCATGGCGAGCAATTTGGTTGATAGATAGATAGATAGATAGATAGATAGATAGATAGATAGATAGATAGATAGATAGATAGATAGATAGATAGATAGATAGATAGATAGATAGATAGATAGATAGATAGATAGATAGATAGATAAGCTCAAAGTGGCAGATGTTCGCTAAGAAATGCTTCTCATTTAAAACCGCTCCTGCAGCTTACGCTGTGATTGTGCTTGCTTCGTGTTGCGCGCACAGCCTGTAGTTTTTCGAGCGAAGCTTTTATTACCTACAAGCATAGGTCGGCAAACTCACTCAAGATTCGAATCACTCAGGCTCACTCAGACTCAGATCAAACCGTGAGCTTGAGTCTGAGTAAGTCCGAGTGAGAAATACTGTTGAGCTTGAGTTCGAATGAGTGCGGTTGAGCAAAATTTTAGTGATTCTGAGTCCGAGTGAGTCCAGTTGAGGAAAATATTGGTGAGTCTGTGTCGGAGTGAGCCCAAAGCGCGAAATACATTTCTTGAGTGAGTCTGAGTGAGCTCCACCTTTTATTTCCGAGCTGTGGTCTTGTCTACTCATCTTGAGCATTACTATCAGTCCTTATTTCGGTTACATTTATACTCGGGTTTAGTCACACATATCTCAACGCACCAGAGTTCACGCGCCACCTTAATATTTATTGATTAGAGGCGTCAGTTAAGAGGCAAATGCCAAGGCCTCCACCCGCAAACACTTTCATGGGGAGTTCTTCATAAAAGACATCTCGCGTGAGTCGCGTATTACATAAAAATTCCCTTACTGGATTGATACCACTGATAACTTGTATTTGAAGGCACCAGAGTAAAAGGCGTATTGCAGAGCAGCGATTACGTGAAATATTGGCGTTAAAGAGCATTGCCATCATGATCGAAAAAGGTAATTTTACACTAGCAGACTCATGAGTCGACTCACTCGGGCTCACTCAGACTAATGTCAAGCCGTGAGTGTGAGTCTAGTGAGTCCGACTGAGAAATATGTCGGTGAGTTTGAATCCGAGTGAGTCTGTTTTAGAAAAAGTCGATTGAGTCTCTGTCTGAGTGAGTCCGGTAGAGGAAAATTTTTTAAAGTCTGAGTAAGAGTGAGTCCTCAGAGCAAAATATATTTTTTGAGTGAGCTCCAATTTCTTCGCCCACCTATGCCCAGAAGTGTCGTTGCCGTTGTAGCTGTCACCGCAACAAATACGGTGCTCGCGAGCGCAAAGGGATGGTGCGCCGGTCCCGTGTGTATTTGTATGCGCCGTTTTCCAACAATTGATGCTCACTCGATCGTGGGCTTGTCGGCGATGAGCCGTTTCTGATATATATAAAGCTGATCTTTTATTGCGGTACCTTGTCATTTCACGTTGCCACGTTTTAAGTGCTGCCTGGGTATGAGCGCATGACCGTCTTTGTGGCCTGCAGCATCTGTAGTGTTGCGCTGGTAAGATCATGGATGACGGTCCAATTCCTGGCATGGAGGAATGAAAGGGTTAGGAAGGCGCATTTCGCAAAGCGATATAAGCAGTAAAAGAAGGAAAGGAACAAAGAAAGAAAGAAAGAAAGAAAGAAAGAAAGAAAGAAAGAAAGAAGCAAGGAAGGAAAGAAGGAAAGACAGAAAGCAAGGAAGAAAGAAGGAAGGAAAGAAAGGAAGAAGGAAAAAAGAAAGAAAGAAGAAAGAAAGAAAGAAAGAAAGAAAGAAAGAAAGAAAGAAAGAAAGAAAGAGGGAAAGAAAAAAAGAATACTAGTAATAATATCTGAGGTTTAACGTCTCAAAACCACGATATGATTATGAGGGACGCCGTAGTGGAGGGCTCTCGAACTTTCGACCACCTGGGGTTCTTTAACGTGCACCTAAATCTAAGTACACGGGCCTCAAACATTCTGCCTCCATAGAAAATGCAGCCGCCGCGAAGAAAGAAGGAAGGAAAGAGAAAGAAAGAAAGAATGAAAGAAATAAAGAAAGAAAGGAAGAAAGAATGAAAGAAAGAAAAGTAGTGCTCCAAGCACGCACATACCAAGCCTCGTTTGCCCCCATTTTCTCGATAGTGCAAGGGTTCCTGAATTGTTTTCACATGCTCACAAAGTACAGGTCTTTCACACCACGATGAAGTTCATGAGTGATGCCACAGGGCCGTTCCCGCGACATGTGCACCTAGAAAAAGAAAAATGTATACAATATGCATTAGTTCTTTCAGTATGTGTATGCTAGTTGTACAGACGGCCCTGTAGCACAATGTGCCAACGATGCCATAAGCTGCTCTCGGGCGTCCATACTTCCCATTGGGTCCGCCAAGCAAGCTCACATTGTAACCCGAATTCATTACTCGTCGCCCTGACATCTACGCGACAAGACTTTCGAGCACTCTCGAGCCACTGACATACATCTCGCATCTTGTCGTCGCCCGTGACGTGTGTCAGCTACAAGGGCGACCACGTGTATTGCGGCGAAGTGGCGACAAAAAGAAATACAGGGCGCGTCCGGAGGGCCAAATTAAAATATTATTTTCTTCCCTTAAACAAAAAATTATTTGATTAGACTTTCTTCATTATTAGCGATGAAGTCTTCTACGAAACGCCGTATGACGAGGATTTTCACATGGAACGCATCAGTATGAAAAATACGGTCAAACATGCGACAAATCGCATATTAACACGAAAGTGTTTTATGCCACGGTCCACCAAGACTTTCATTACGTATTTCCGTCACGAAAATACGTCAGAAAAATGAACGCCATCACACGGCAAAGAAAAAAAAAACTGTAAGAAAAGTTCCGTTGACCGGAGTCGAACCCATGACCTCTCGGTCCGCGACGATAACTGGCGGCCGTTTAGCCCACTGAGCTACCGCCAAACTTTTTTTTTCTTTATTGCAATGTTAATACGTTATATACATATACACATGTGCCACGCATCACCCACCAGCACACGTAAAACTGGCTGGATCTACTTATGAACTTTTAACTGTTTCAGTGTATCTAATATACAAATCATTTCATCACATGCCCCTCGGTGCTCAAGCACTTCTCTGAGCTTCGTGATCTGTTCAACAAAATAGGCGTTAACCGATCGCGCTTGTGGCTCAGCGTTTCGTATATCTATACGTGACCTCCATATGCTATAAAGACCTAGAAGCGTGAAGAGGTCATATGGGACATTATTTAAATTGTTTGGCGGTAGCTTCTCACTAAGCTACCGCCAAACAGTTTGCGGAGGCTACATAAACGCGCCTTTTATCTTTCACACTTTCCTCTCACAGTGCTCTCGGATTGACAGATGAAGGCTATGAGCGTCCCCTTTATAACGGGGCGGTTACATCTGTGCCACCAGGCTAAAAAAAATGCGCCGTTACTACGACCATCCCATTCGGCGCGTTTCCAATACAAGTTTAATTCCGTCAACGCTTTAACACGAACTGACAGCTTCAGCTCAAGCCTCACTCATAGCATCCATCCATATCGAAAAATAGGTCACCGACGCTCGCCTGGCTGTCGCACCGCGTTCCCCTCTCGCCCTGTGAGAATTAACGGCCAGGCTAGAGGAAGGCACGAGGCGCGTAGTGTTTCTCTTCGCATTTCACGACGCTTTGAAGAAGCGCATATCGAGTATCAGTGTTTCTTATGTGCTTGTTGATGCCATATATGCGCGCGACTCCCCATATGCGCTGTCCACGTATATGCTAAGAACTTCAGCTACACCAATGGGTCAATCATGATCACGGGCGTTAGTCGTCGGTACGGAGATGTGCCGCTAGGCGTCAACGTGAGTCAGATGCGTCCACATCAAGCGGTGCTATATCTGCCAAACAACAGTAGACATTGTACAACCTCTATATATCAATGCACTATAAACAATCCACTACTTCTGTGACAACACGTTTCACTTTAGTGTTATACCGATTCCTACGACGGATGGATCAGCCATCATTTTTCTTTAATTTCACAATTTTTTTCTTGAAGATTTGACCTGTATTTTACCCCTAAACAATTTTGTACTAAAGTACGCTCTCCTGAAAATCACACTTTTATTAAGATTTGGTAGGGACAGTTCGACACAGCTCAAGAAAAAATGACGAACTTTGAAGATTCTTGTAGTTATCGAAAATACGTAGCTGGTAGTGAAACACAAAAATTTCGGAATTAATAAATAGAACAACTAAACAGAACCTCTGTAATAGCGCAAGCGCGCTTTCAAAGCTCAACACACAACAATTTATTTTAAACTCATTGTCTATTAGGCAATAACAAATACAAGCGAACTTCGAGGGGCCGCCACGATCGTCAAAACATTGTTCGAGCAAAAATGTTTTGCCACAATACTGCATGCATATATATATATATATATATATATATATATATATATATATATATATATATATATATATATATATATATATATATATATATATATATATGTGCACACGACGCACACGTCGGCGACGGAAAAACTCCGTTGAGAGTTAAGTTCAGTTCGGTTTATTACCTTAAAAACCCTCAGGGGGGTATTACATAAGGTGTGAATACATCAAAAACAAATACAACAGTGTTGTTTATATAAAACGTAAATATGTTATTATAAAGTGTTCTTAGTACAGTACCGAAATATTCATTATGCATTGTTAGTTTCAAGATATTCTATTGTAGAAACAGCGATGGGCATAGAATAACAGAGAGTTGAGCTAGTTGGTAAGTATTCATTCTAAAAAGACAGGGCGTGCAAACACGGACACAAGAAAGAAGTCAGGACACCACAAACGCCGACTAACAACTTACTGGGCAAGCTCTATTCTTAGAAAACCATGAAAAATTTCTAGCACGGACCAAGCAAATAACGATTAAAGAAGCCAAAGATGCAGGATTGTTTAGATAAGTAGGGGAACACGGAATAAGGCTCAGAGTACTAGAAATGAAGCTTAGAATAACAGAGAGCTGAGCTAGTTGGTAAGTATTCATTCTAAAAAGACAGGGCATGCAAACACGGACACAAGAAAGAAGTCAGGACACCACAAACGCCGACTAACAACTTTGTTGTTAGTCGGCGTTTGTGGTGTCCTGACTTCTTTCTTGTGCCCGACTAACGCCCCGTCAGGACACCACAAACCCCGACCTGACTTCTTTCTTGTGTCCGTGTTTGCACGCCCTGTCTTTTTAGAAGAGATGGGCAGGTGGTGGCAACGATTTCCTCAGGAAGGCCGTTCCAGTCTGTGGCCATTCGAAAAATGAAGAATGAAAAATGAAGAATGAAGATGAAAAAGTAGTGGTTCGCGCACGTGGACGCGAGACTTGGTCGATATAGTTGCTATCACAATAATATTACTCACATGCACTCACCCAGACTCAGACTCACGGCACAATCTTAGTCTGAGTGAGTCGACTCATGAGTCAGTTTGAAGACCTAAGCGAGAGACTGAACGTTACTTAACAAAACAATAGAAGCAGACGTTCGGAACAGCTTGAAATGCTCTGGCTGGCTTGATTGCTTAAAAAAAACGGCTGACGTAAAGAAGAGCGAAAATGCAATGTTCGAAGTGGGAAAATCTGAAGATAAGAGCAGGATCAAAAGGTCACAGGGAAACTAAATGTCATGGGCTACAGAGTATGGTAGCTTCCATTGTGAGTGCGCGCCGGTATAAATTATTCTGGTATCATTGTCACTTACACGCGAAGAAATTAAAAAAAAACAGATGCCACGCACTGTGGGCATGGTATATATATATATATATATATATATATATACGGGCTGCAATTTTCACTCTTGTGTACGGATCTCTAAGAGCTCAACTATCCCAGTCGTTGTTTCATATTGGAGCAAATATGCAGCACCTGAGTATTCCCTTGATCATCGGACTCATCATCGTAACGATTGCTCAGCTGGACCTTGCTATTAGCAAAAAATACAATCCCGCCACTTTTGAAAACCTGCTGACTGTAAGCATTCCCTTAATTTCTAATCCAGGTTAAACAAATACTTTTATTTGTGTGCTTGTAAAATTGAACATGGATCACTCGCATAATCGGATAACTGCACATTCCATAGTGCATAAAGAGCTCAAAATTTCTGAGAAAAAATCCCATCGGCTAGTGTTTTGTATTTTCTTTTTACCGTAATGGCACGTCACCATATGTGGAGAATTCAAAACAGTTTGCTCATGTTTCATATCTGAAGTCTAGATCGCATGCAATCGTATGGAAACAGACTTAGATGGATTTCATCCTGCGTTTGCAAGCGAACACTGAAGTACGGGAGCATTTATCCTGGGCCGATACCTGCCACCTAGCCGCTGTCTATCAGAATGCAAGGATGGAGGAGACACTGAGTGCGAGCATAAATAATTAGTGTGGAAATTGCACACGGAATCAAGGAAGTCGCGTATACAGGCGTGAGCGGGATGAACGATGCGCGATCATGTAGATTTTTTGCATCTTGCTGTGTTTTCACAGAAAAAAATTGAAGCACAAACAGCCCACCCGGTGAAAATAGAGCGCAGGCATTGTGAACGCGACAGCTTTAAAGAGCTCGTTTCGCGGAAATTTCGGTGTCGGCGTTGGTGTCGTCTTCGTCGGCGGCGTCGTTGGTTGTGAGCGAAAAATCGTTGTCTGCGAGCGAAAATTCGAAACACATGCCGATGAATAAACCTTCGGTCCGAGGGAGAATCGAACCCATACCTTCTGCGCCGCAAGCAAGTGTTCTACCACGGAGGCACGCCAGTACTCGAAACTGCTTCGTAAGAAAGACGGTAAAAATCTCACGCAGTCGGAGGAGTCTCCTTAACGCATGTAGTATTGCGTTGGAGCATTGTATTATCCCATCACGTGTCAAAACATGTGAGTTGCGCAACGAGTGGGCGGTTTAAAACTGCAAGGTGTGCAGCTGCGCAGGTGCGCGTCCGATTTGTGAGAGGAATAATTCTGGCGCAGTGGGCACTTCACAACTGTACTTGTAGTAGGCCTTCTAGGATAGTTTGTTAATAAAAGTATCTGGGGTTTACAGTCCCCAAGCCACGATATGATTATGAGAGACGCCGTAGTGGAGGGCTCCGGAAATTTCGACCACCTGGGGTTCTTTAACGAACACTGAAATCTAAGTACTCGGGCCTCAAACATTTTCACCTCCATCGAAAATGCAGCCGCCGCGGCCGGGATTCGATCCCGCGACTTTCGTGTCAGTCGTCGAGCACCATAACCACTAGACCGCCGTGGCGGGGCATTCTAGGATAGTTTGAAGCGGCCAATGTTACGTGCAGAAATACTGCTTTCCTTGCGGCGCGGTTGAAGGAGAAGCTTTTTTGGAGGCGATTTCAAGATGACGAAATTATCTCGCGAAAATCCGGAGTCACGATTGACTAAACGTCGCATGCCTTTAAGGAACAACGCAAGTTGCACAGATTCAGCTAATATTCATGAATGCAGTCCTCAGGAATATTATTATAAACACGAATGAATATTCCGGTTTATTTCCAGCTCGCGTTCTTTTATCATGTAGGTAATTAAGCTTTCAAATTGAAAAGAAACGCTCCGGGTACCAATAGAAAAACAGAAAAACTTTGACAGACAGAAAGCAATGCCAGGCTTATTGCAACATCAGAAATTTCAAATCCGCCTAAATATGTGGTGCGGCAACCAGAGCTTGCTGCAGGACAGAAGGAAGCACTTCAGCAACTTGCTCACAAATAACCTGCCGTGTCGTCGATGACAAAGGTTGGACAGACTCTTGGACGCGGAGAAGTAGCGAAAGCTGGTGAACCACCTCTTTAGGAGTGAAGGCGTTAATTTGGGCTGTCGGCTACTCGCTATAACAATCGACGGGGGGATTGCGAGGGCTGATGGTCTTCTTAAAAAGCCACTTGGCGAGTGAGTGCCGATTGCCTCCATCAGTAGTCGAAATGTTGGTAATAGTTGGCGAGAGCATCGACTGTGGTGGGATTCTTGGCGAGGAGCATTTGAAAGGCGGCTAAATAAAAGCGAATAGTGTTGTCACCACATCGATGGAGGCGAAAATGACACAGGCCCGTGTACTCATATTTAGGTGTAAGTTAAAGAACCCCAGTTGGTCGAAATATTCGGAGCCCTCCGCTATGGCGTCTCTCATAATCATATCGCGGTTTTGGGGTGTGAAATCCTCACAATTATTATTACTATTATTGCACGCTTCTTACACGCATCATTACATGCGTTAAAGTTGCTCCTGACATTGCATGACATCTGTACAGTTTTTTTTTTTCGAAAGCAATACCAAGCAATGGCGTGGCGCTGTGGTAGAACACCTGCTTGCCACGCCGAAGGCCTGGTTTGCACTTCCACTCAAAACGAAGTTTTTTATTATTTATTTATTTGTGGGCATTTATCTCGAATTTTCGCTCACGGACAACGCTGATTTTTCGCTTACGACCACCGGAATTTCTGCGAAACGAGCTCCTTAAGGCTATTACGTAAAAAAGAGTCAATATGGCTGACGAACACATTCGCGCGCCAGGCAGTTTCTCCGGCTCTTCGTCTTTCTCCACTTCATATCTCCGTAATCATATTGACCTGCTTGTCCACAATATGATTATGAGAGTCGCCGTAGTGAAAGGCTTCGGAAAGTCCGGCCACCTGAGGCTCTTTCACGTGCACCTAAATAGAAGCAACCGGGCGCCTAGCATATTGCCTACATGTAAATGGGGTCAAAGTGGCCGGGAGTCGATCCCGTGACCTTGTCAGTAGCCAAGCACTATAACGAACTACGACCACGGCGGTTGAGGCCCGGCGTACACTGTAAAAAATTTTTCTTGAAAAAAACAGAAATTGTCTCGCAGCTGGCCTGCCAGAAAATTTGTTTCTCTTCTGTTTTGCTTTTGTATTTTATATGTCTCTTCTGTTCCCGCTAACAGAAAGTTTCTGTAATTTACATGGTTTTTTCTGTTTTCAGTAACAGAAAATGTCTGTAATGATACAAATTTTTTTTTGTTCTCAGTAACAGTAAATTTCTGTAATTTCGAATAGTTTTTTCTGTTTTCAGTAACAGAAAACTTCTGTACCTTGACATGGTTTTTTCGGTTCTCACTAAACAGAGAATCTGTAATTTTACTACACTTTGGTTTCTTAGTACAGAAATCTTCTGTGACTGCAGGCAGTTTTTTTTTTTTCCTTTGTTCAGTACAGGGAGTTTCTGTAATTAAAATGAGCTTTCTGCTTCAAGTAACAAGAAATTTTTGAAATTGTATTTCTTTCTCATCGCAGCAACGTCAGTTGACAAATATTCTGCATTTGACAGGTTATGCAAACCTAAAAGGTATGCGGTGCAAGAACAGAAAATCTCACGAACAGAAAGCACCACAATTTTTTTTGCAGCTGCATTGTCCCATTTATAGCACGAATCATCTCTCACAAATTCGTTAATTCAGTACACCATAGAGTGAAATGCAACAAGTTTATTGACATGAATGTAGAAGTTCAGGCAGTTGCTAACATGGGCCTCTTGAACTACGAGAGATG
>NC_051182.1:23718396-23735199 GCF_013339695.2 Rhipicephalus sanguineus
TAAGGAGCTTCATCAGCGGCGATGGCAAAGTTTCTTATGAAGCGTCGAAAGTATGAACACAGTCCTAAGAAACTGCGCAGTTCTTTGCCGGACGTAGGTTTAAGAAATTCGGCCACGACCCGAAACTTGGTCGAATCGGGAAGGATTCCGTCCTTGGACACGAAGTAGCTAGGATGTTCAGCTGCCGTGCTGCAAATCGGCATTTCTTCAGATTCAGTTGGAGGCCGGCGTTCCTCAACCGCGTCAAAACATGTCGCATACGTTGGAGATGCGTGGGGAGTCCGGAGTGAAAACGACGACGTCGTCCAGGTACACAAGCACATGGGTCATTTCAGGTTGCGCAGAACGGTGTCCATCATGCGCTCAAAGGTCTCGGGAAAGGTAGTTCAGGCTTATGTGACCGGCTATCTAGGGGAGTGTCTCAGACGAAAAAACATAGTTTAGATATCTTTTTCACCATAAAAACACATAAGCCTGAACTACCACTTCGCACCATCGTCTCAGAAAGAAACGCTTGGCAGCATGTGGTTTCGGGGTATTAGCAAAAACACCTTACAGGGCTTCGCATAGAACACCCCTCTAGGATGAAGAATTCGGATGATGTTGTCGCTCTTTTACGCAAAGAGCTTCGATGTTGCACTGCCCTAAGCGTTGACGTAACAGACCTTTATTACTCCCTTCCGCAAGAGCAGCTGATGTCTATTGTCAAAGTATGTATAGCAGAAAATGATGAGTTGAATTTCAGGAATGAAAGTGGTGTGCCAGTGCAGTCCTTTCTTGAGCTCCGGTCGTTTTACTTGCAGTCCACTTTCCTCCTTTGGGGTGAAAAATTAATGATTCAGAGACAGGGTGTGTGCATCGGGTCACACGCAGCACCCGTTCTGAGCGAAATTTTTCACGGTAAGGTTGACCGAATATTGGAAGGCACCATGGCAGCAGGGATAGTGAAAATCTTCAGGTTCGTAGATGACTACTTAGTCATTACGCGGTCGCACAATTGGTCCGGCGAAGTTCACAAGATAGTTTCTACCTTTCAAGAAGGTGGACTCGGTTTGGCATTCACTTACGACTTGCCATCTAACAATGACATGCAGTTTTTAGACTTCAAATTGAAATTCAGTCCGCATCACTTGTGTTGGGAATAAAACCCTAGATCATGCAAGCCCATACTACATTTTTCGTCGGCTCATTCAAAACTGGTAAAGAAGGGCATAGCGGCTACATGCTTGTGTTCCGCCCTCAGAAGGTCGTGCCACCGCATCGCGTATTTGGCTTTTCACGGCAGCTAGACAGGTTAAAAGAAACGGGTTTCCCAAAGGCCACAGTTATTTCCGTTTGTGAAGGGCTTTTAAAAAAGTTTAAGAAAGACAATGCTCAACATGACCAGGCCTTAAGAGAAAAGAAAGAAAAAAATCACGCCATATCAACGAAGTGAATGATGATTGGCCCTCCGCTCCGTTGCCGTGTCTTCTTCGTTCATGTTATTAGTATCCTTATGTTTTGTTCTTTTTCTTTCAAGAATTAATGATCGAGTGATCACATGACCGGATCATTAAGCTCTTCCTAACGTTGAGGTGTGAGCGATCGTTCAGACAGGTATCAGACGCGGTCGAACCATATGCGGTCTTCCCTACGTTAATGTCATCATCAAGGCGCTCGAAGAACAAGAGGAAGAAGGCTTTTATTTCGCGCGAGCGCGCGCATGCTACAGTTGGCTATGCTACATTTGCTTTTGCCTGCGTTGATATCATCATCAAGGCGCTCGAAGAACAAGAGGAAGAAGACTTCTTTTTCGCGCGAGCTGCGCCTGTAGCGGTTGCCTCTGGAACTAAGGTTACGCTTACGGCGCGGGACTTTGCCCCAGCTTAAGAACCTGGCGAGCCAGCTCCTAAAAATTGCAGTTATTCCTTACCCACTCCCCATGGCGCATGTCTTAAAGAAGGTAGCATCTAAATATCGAGTTCAAGTCATATTTTCCGCGAGGACAGGTTATCCAGCTTATGCCATCTGGCCAACAAACCTAAACGCAAGCCAATCACGTCATGTCAAGTTAAAGGGAAACAAAAGGCAAATAATAAGTCGACGTTGATTGTTAAAATAGCGGTCCAGAAAGCTCGTAGTGCTACTTTTAGTTCACGTTTTAGTGGTCCGCATCGCGTTAGCGTACTTGAAATCACCCACCTGAAATCAGACTTTCATACGTCACTGCTGCTGTGCCCAACGTTGCTGGCCTTTACCGCGCGGCCGCCGACACTAGTAGCAGCAGAGCAAAAGTAGCGGGACCCACAGCAGCAACAACGACAATCGAAGCTCTGAGTTTCTGTCAGAGCGACTTGCACGAGCGCGCAAAATACACACGGCAGTACGTGATACCGAAACTACCACTGAGACGCGACCGCATGAGCGAAGCAGGGCGCCGAGCGAAGCGCAGTTCGGCGAAAACGGAACCTTTGAACCACGCACGCCGTTCCCCATGGTAACGCCACAGAGGTTCTTTTTTCCATGAATCAAACGGAAACGAACAAACAGCATTTTATTACGTCTCTTGTTGCACGGAAGGTTCCCATTTTTTTATTGCTGCTAGTTTGATTACAAGTGATTTATTGTAGGCAGACTCTCATACGTCATCGGGATCACTTCGAAAATGTCCCACCCGTGGCGCTCATCATGTGATGCATTTAGCTTAATTTCTCGGTAAGTAGGGCCCTGCTGTTGAAAATATTGCCGTTTTAGAAGTTGTCATAGATTGAGCTTTCACTCTGACATAAATTGTTATTTGCCTTTAGTGCCCCTTTAAGCACACGCGTAAGTTCGTTCCTGGTTCTTTGGGGGTAGTTTATGCAATTCCGCTCTCCTGTGGCAACGTGCATTACGGGAAAACTGGTCGATGTTTGAATATTCGCCTCAGGGAACACTTCGGTGCTGCAAAAAGTTCTACGACTTCTAATTTGGCCGCCCACTGCAGCAGATGCAAGTGTGAACACTTGTTACGAGAGACAGCCGTGGTGTACAAAAATAAAGATCAAACGAGCCGAGAGATAATCGAAGCTTATCATACGCATGTGGATGCCGCTCGCTGTGTCAGGCAAACCTCTATCGCACTGCATAAAAAATAGAATTTTCCGATGTCTTGTTCCCGCGCTTCCCTTGTTTGTTTGGCAATCACCATGAGACCTAAACGAATTTTTGTTTATGCACGAAATATATTTTCAGTTGAGAGTCAGCTCTCGTGTCGTCCGTTTCTCGTCCTTTGTATGTTGCGCGCTGCATGTTTACCCGAAGGTGTCGGAGAGACCGGCGCAGTAGACTAACACAGCCGTTCACGAGTTTCGAGGCACTTTGGTATCGTATTTGACGAGGATCTTGCTCGATGCCGATGGACTGTCCTGCCGGCGTCAAATGTGAAAACGGTGAGAGTTCGATTTCGGCTAATGCGCGATGAACTACGGCATCGTGGCCAGAGAGAAATTCCCATCCCAGGATGGCGCCGTGAGAGCGTGCAGCAAATATGATGTACTCAACGTCGTACAAACGTCCTGAATGACGACGCGAGCAGTGCATACTCCTGTAGGATGAATACTCTGGGAGCTGGTGGTACGGAGGGACATCCCAGAAAGTGGCGTCGTCACTTCGCGGAGTAAGCGGCTAACTTTTGCGTCCATAACGGATACGGCGGCTCCAGTGTCGATCAGGGCATATACGCGAACGCAGTCCACAAACACGTCTATTACACGCGATGGAATTCGTTGAGGGCTTTCACAGTTTGATAGCGTCGAAGCCCTTGCCTCGTGGACTGCGACGACTAGTTTTCCTGCTCTCGTGCGACCGGACGTGGCGGCATGGGTGATAGTGAGCGACGTCGTGGAGACAGAGCGGCGAGTAGATGGAGCCGGGCGCGACGTCGGTGACATAGGTGGAGGTGGGTTCTACAATGCACAGCTGGACTGGCTGGTGACGGCTGACGCGACTCGAGGCGGCTGCACTCGATGGCAATAACGTGGCACGTGGCCGGCGTAACCGCATGCGTAGCAGATGGGCCGGTTGTCAGGTGTGCGCGATCGGTTCGCCGGGTGTCAGGTGTGCGCGATCGGTTCGCACCTATGTCGCGGGACGCGATTGACGCGGCGCCTACTGAAATGACTGCATCGCGGGCTGCATTCGGGGCCTAGGGACAACATCAGCATAGGTAGCCGGCACACCCGCTTCGAGGACGCAGGTCTAGCGGCGGCCTCGGCGTAACTCAGCGGAGCAGCCGCAGGGATTACTTGGGGCGTCCTGGCGACAACTTGAGCGTTACTCTGTGGCGCAGGAGCCGGAGGTTGCTGGCGCTACTCAGGCATTACCTCATCACTTTCCTGCTCAATCGCTCGGCGGAGGGGAGGAAGACGGCTGGTCGACGACTGTTGAACACGCGGCGGGTCGGCAAAGGCCAGAAGAGAGAAATGGCGTGCAATTTCGTCGCACACGAATGACTTTACTTCTGCCAACAACGCGGCCTGGTCAGACATGGCAGCCAAGCCAGCGAGCTCTGCGTAGCGTGATGGAGAGCGACGCATCACCGAACGCTGCCGGCGGGGCTCCTCGTAGCTCTGGCACAGCGTTATGACCTCGGCCACTGTGCAAGGGTTTTTGGCGAGCAGCACGGTAAAGGCATCGTCGTCAATACATTTCATAACGTGCGGGATCTTCTCAGACTCAGACATGGTGCCGTTGTTTTTCTTACACAAGTCGAGGACGTCTTCGATATAACTTGTGAAAGATTCGCCGGCCTGCTCAGCTCGTTCGCGTAAGCGCTGTTCTGCTTGTAGCTTACAAACTGCAGGGCGGCCAAAAACGTCGATGGCGGTGGCCTTGAAACCGCAGAAAGTCGCAAAATCGGACGCGTGGTTGTTGTACCACAAGCTTGCCACTCCCGCGAGGTAGAATACCAAGTTGCTCAATTTGCCTGCTTCGTCCCATTTGTTGGGTACGCTCACTCGTTCGTAAACTGCGGACCAGTTCTCCACGTCGGTGCCTTCAGCGCCAGTGAAGATATGTGGATCGCGGATGCGAGGGACACCGGGACATGCGGTCGGTGAGGTAGGAAGCGTTTGCTGGGCGGTGTCTTGTAGAATGGTAGATGGCAGGGTACGGGATCGAAGCTCTAGGGGCATCGAATGGGAGCACAGCACTCTCCACCAATTTGTTAAGGTGTTTATTTGACGGCACTCAGTGACGATACGCAATAGCAACAGTCAAGGCAAAGCACGGGCTCTCAGCGCGAGCGGCGTTCTTTCGGGAGGAACCAAAGAGGACAACCCACTAGAAGGCACTCGAGAGCGCAAGCCAATACTCAGTTCCAAGGCTTCTCTACAAGGTTTTCAAATGTGGGAAAAAGGTAATAGTTGCATGACTTTGAATGAAAGACTGAGCATAGCTACGCGCCGAGCTTCTGATTTGTTTTTCAGAAACATTTTCACTACTTGCGAAGCTCATATTCCCACATACTTGGCTGGATACTTCGAGAAAAACAAAAACAATTTAACTGTGGCATATTATTGCCATGACAAGAGAGTCCTTCGTAAAATATGCATTGCTGAAGCTAGTAGAATACCTAGTAGTCAACTTAGATTGACAAAATATTGCAGTAGATAAATTTTGATGCTTTTACGTGAATTATTCCACCCTAATCTCAAAGATGGAATGAATAACAGACCAGACTATATATCCATGAAGTCCCCAAGGAAGGTGCTCGCAGCAGGGCTTTATGAGTATTGAAATTGGGGCATAATGAGTGTAGAACTTTTTTTTTCTCTAATGCCCATGCTTTACATTTCAGAAAACAAGAAAATTTTTCCGCTGCGTTGGGAAATGATTCATATACGACTCAACCAATAATGACTTGGTCTTCCTGGAACGGTAAGGCTTGAAGTTTACTGCAGCTGTGCTCGTAAATGTCTTACTGGGTGCATCATGCACGATCAAATGTGTGATGACATCTGCAATCCGTGGCGGAATTGTAATGACCTAATAGTATAGTTTGGTCCCTAGAGGCGATAAACCGGTGCATTCAAATATTTTAGTAGTTTCCATGCACACATCGAACCAGCACTGAGAAAAAAATTGCGCAGTTGCACTCAACATGAAAGCTGCAGGAAGTGCGGATTAGTGATTTGCCTGTCCTTGCCTGTCCTTAGTGATTTGCCGACGAACTCAAGGAGCGTACGTGTGTTGAAGGGGCTAGTTGGTAAGACATTAATATGTGAACTCACACTGCGCTTGGAACGAGCCACCAGAGTCGAAGTAGACAGGATGAACGCAGCCTGCGAGCGTCGCTGAAGGATTCTTCAGCCGACGCTCGCGTTCACGGGCAAGCGCGCTCTGGCGTTCCAACCGTGCAGCGTCTAGGCCTCCATGGCGGGAAAGCAAGCCTTCATTTGTGATGCAGTGGCGCCCTCTTTCCTCCTGATTTTCCTCCTCTCTCTCTCACATTACTCTTCCTAACCTGAGGATGAGTAGGAGTAATGTTCACCTTTCCATCTAATTGCTATACTATACTAAACAGGGCTATGCTATCCTCTACCTTCTCCCCTCCTCATCATATTCACTTCCCTTTCCCACCCCCTTGCTATAACTGGCTATGCTATATATATAACGCACAAAACAGAGGCCACTGTAACACAACACTTAACAGCCGAAGAAAGCTTCAATAAATCACACAAACAAGTTTAGCCTAAGCGTAAGGTGAACAGTCTCACCGGTGAGTGTCCGTAGCTGATGCGGGGCACTTCAACGGGGTAGGGAGGTCGGCACGGGGGTTTAGTCGTTGCAGTAGCTTGGCGGAGGACGAGGCAGCGGTTGAGTGAACGCCCCGACAGAGTTCTCGGGGATGTGACGAAGACTGTGGGCGCCGAAGTCACGCAGTCTTCTGCTCCGGCTCGAGGACACCGGGCCACAGCAAGACTCGGGACAACACCCCACCGTATTGCTAGTAGTGGCGGAAGTAGACGTCGATGGCCACGTGAAGACGAGCGCTTCCTCGCGTGGCCTTCGACCGACAGTGCAACACGCGGTCCTACTCCCGACGGTGTTGCTGGTGATTGCGGTAGCCACCCGCTGACTCCATGGGTTCACCGTCGAAGCTTGAAGCCAAGCGGAGTCGGCCACTCCGACTCTTGACCTCTGCCAGGCACTCGAGACTACTTCCGACCGTGATGCTGGCGATTAGCCTCCGCACTTCTTCCACTCCATGGAACACTAAAGTCCCCACTGTATGGCACTCCACGCGCATGCCTCTGGTGCCCACGTTCAGCTACGTCATTTGGCCTCCCGATGTTTCTCACTCGGGGCCTCGCGGCGCAGCCGATCGTCATGTTCGTCTTCGCGCAAGTCTTGCCGCTGCGCTTCTTCCCTCGTCGCTCTATCAATGTCAGCTCCGTCACACCATGCGGGACACTCGCACACTTCTCCCATTACAGCTGCTCCAATTAAAAGTGGCGGCCGTGCTCGAGCCTGCAAAGAAACTCCTGCTGGAGCCGCCATTCGCAGATGGACGCCTCACTCATGTCGAGGCTTGGGGAAGCCGCTGATTTCTTCAGCCGTCAAAATAGCGCGCCTCTTAAAACGGCCGTCGTACTAAGGCAAACACTTTCCCATCGCAACGGGAAGCGAAGAAAAGTCGCGACATCCGAGGGCAACCAAAGCCACCGATACCGCCACACGCTACCACACAAGAACAAACGCGAAGTGCACGCCGTGACAGAACGGAAACAAAAAGAACTTTTATTTTCTTGTAGCGCTGTAATAGATCCAAATGGCATTCGGCTGGCACATGTTGCCAAAATAAATCGCAGAATGGCCGGAACCATAGTCGTGTAGAATCGCCTGTATCATTGCACTTTTTGGAAAACTTGAATTTCGGTATTCGATTGTAACGCGAGGGTGTATTTCAGGTAGCAAACATCTGCAAAAAGAACTCGCGTTACATTCGAGTAAATATAGCACATAATAAAAGCTTGTGATAATAAAAAAAATTGGCGAAGCTTGCATTATGGTGCGCAGGGTTTGAAACAGCGAAACTGGACGATTCTGAAGACTAATCTGGTTGCTTCAAGGTTGTTTCTAGGCCTTAGCTATAGGTGATGCAGGTTGCCTGTAGGTTGCTTCTAGATCGCTGCTATGCTTTAGGTAGATGGTGCTAGGTTGTTCTTACGTTGACTCTCAGCGCAGAGAGGTTTGAGTTAAACTAGAGAAAGTCGCAGACATGACCCTTATGTCCAAACTGGAGAAAGAGAGAACCTCGCGCTGAAACCAAGCGTTCGCACCTCTCATAGATCTACGGGCACGTAGTCGTTGGCGTAGGCTTTCCATCGCTTCGGGGCCTTCTCGCAGCCGCCGTTGCCTTTCCCGTTCACTAGTATTCTCTCTGTAGAGAAGCACTGGAACGCTGTATTGGGTCGTCCTCTCGAGCGCCTTCTAGTGAGTCGTCCTCTTCGCCTCTTCTCGGAGAGCACGCCCCTCGTGCTCGTGCTCGTGAGAGTCTGCGCTCCGTCGTGACTGTCGTCGTTGTGCATCGTCGCCGTCAATCCCGCCGTCAATAAACGCCTTTACGTCTCGTTGTACGTACTCGGGATCTTCGGCGAGCGCGATAGCACTAAGGGCGCGAGGGACGGGCTTTAAAGGTCGTCGCCTAGCTCGTTGCGATGCGCTCCCGCCGCATGCCTCGCAATGTGCACTTTACCAACTACAGGGGGTGGTCGGCTGCGCTCGCGCTTATCTCGTCAGGTGGGTGGTTTGTATGTCTTGTACTTTCACCGAGATCTCCGCGCTGAAGTTACAGAGCGTACGAAAAAGGTCACTTCGCTCGCTGCAGCGGCCGCGTTTCCGTAAACAGCGCGGTGTTCAAACAGAACGAAGTAACAACTGTGACAGTTGTTAGTTCGCGCTCGTCTTGTGTATACCTGAACGTTCGTTTCGTGCACCCTCCTTCGTGTTTGAGTAGCGCACTTTAGGTGTAGAACCATGGCACTTGATAGTTCGCGCTCGTCCTGTGTGTGTTCTTTTCGTGCGTTTGTTGCGCTTGAGCGACGCGCTAGAAATTTCGAGCTGCTTTCTGTTCTTCGCGTTACATTCCAATTTGTTGCTATTGCATTCATTGCATCGTCGTTGAGGCGAAAGTGCGACTTTTTCTTCTTCTTCCCTACGTGCCCGTTTCAGTTCCCTACGGCATGTAGGGAAGGGTGTTTCAGCTCCACTAACGTCGTCGGCTATTTTTTGGGCTAACTGCTGCCCTCTTCATTTCTAGTAGACCGGTGGCGAGTAAAGCACCACCGCTTTGCAGATATTACGTGTAGAGTGTTGTGCGTTGAAGGCGTAGACAAGAGCACAGAGACACAGGCGGAGCGCACTCCGTGTTTGTCTCTGTAGTACGACGTAGCTTGACAGGGCACTTGCTGCTGATCTCACATCCACGAAGGTGGTAAAATCTTTCAGATCTGTCGATGACTTTTTATTTCGCTTAGAATGTGACCCTGCAGGTATTAATCAGGAAGAAGTAAGCGCTCTTTCTCTTGCTACAAAATGCTTGAAGCCCTTACAAATCACACATGAACTTACTAGCCAACAAAACATTACGCTCTTCTTTCAAGAAAGCCACGCTTGCTGGGGCTATGAACCCCGGGCCAATAAACCTGTTCAGCCGTTCACATTGGCCCACTCGAAAGTGGTCAAGAGAGGTGTCGGCAATCTTTGCATGAAAAATGCCTAATGGAGAAGTGCTTATACCAGCAAATTTCGCGGCTTTCAGAAGCAGGGTATCCGAGGCTCCTAATCATGTCCGTAGCGGAGAAGCTCCTGAGCAAGCTCAGGGCGTCTAGCTAGAGTGATCCCCCCACTTTCCGAGAGGACGGGCCAGGAAAAGAGAAATTCGCGGTGACTCCATACTTACACAAGTTTTCTCACAACATTAAAAGATTGCTCAAAGAGCAGGTGTTAAAGTAGTCTTTTCCAACTTGCCAAGATGTGCAAAATGACAGACCAAATGGTAAGAAAAGAAAACCGGTACAAAGAATTCCCAAACAAAATATGTGGAATGGAATGAAGGCCTTGTCTACAAAATTCCTCTAACATGTAACCGCTCGTACGTAGGACAAACTGGTCGTTGCGTAAAAGACAGGCTTCGCGAGCACGCTATCAACGTAAAAAGATTAAAAGAAAAATTTCACCATCTCTCACTAAAGGGAACAATGGGGGGATGCGAAGGTGCGCATGGGTCAACTTAAAGTTCCGTTCATCACGGGCACCTTGCCCGATGTTAACGCGTCCTTGCATGTGGATCACACCATGAATTCACTGTAGTTGCTGTTACTCGTCCCGAACTCTTGTTGGAGCACGCCACGCGGGTTCATCGCGCGTCTGTAGAATCTCGTTCCCCGACGCCATCACGTGGTTGCTGAGAGAATGTAAGAGGGAGAGGCCACAGCGTCTTTCCCAGCCCCTTACACAGGCCCGAACGCGCTAGCGCGTGCCAGCACACGTGGTTTTGTCCGCGTTACGCCAACTAGGACAGCATACGGCAGCCCGGGCCCCTAAAGTGCTCTGCACGTATCATCATCAAGGCGGTCGAAGAACAAGACGAAGAAGACTTCTCCTTGGCGCGAGCGCGCGCTCAATATGTTACAGATGGCTATGGTAGGTTTTAGAAAGCGGATGGTCGCCAATGGAACTACGGACAAAGCCCAGCGCAAAAGCTGCTTCCCATCTAAAAACAAGACTGGGGGATTGCTTTCACTTCATTGCCACAGTTGCTGCTGCTCACCTAAGATTCACAAGTGCATCCTAATCTAAAAAATCGCCAAAAAATGACACGCCTCATTATCGAGGTTCACAAAACCTCGGTTTTAAAAGCAAAATGCGTAAGCTAGGCTTCTCTATCCGACAAGGAAATCCCGTATCTCAGCGGCACGACAAGTGTACTGAGTGGTTCTTGTTGACGTGTGCTGGCTGTCATGCGCAATGTTGTTCTGTATCTAGGTATATAAGGTCACGCCAGTCTGGAAATGTTGATAGTGTGCGCTCCGTGTGTGTATCTGTGCTCTTGTCTACGTCTTTAACGCGCAACAGTGTACGAGTAATGAAAAACCAACAAGCCCAAGCAGGTACCCTTTTAAAATTTGCTGATATGTTTCACGAAGTGGTGTTTCAAATAGATGACATTACCGTGGAGATCTACGTTTGTGTCTCTGGTTTTTAAAATAAGAAACTTGAGCGCCTTGGTAAATTTTGTCGGGGATTCTAGCACCCCTGCTAAGCCAAGCATAATGTTTTAAGCAGCAACGACGAACCTTTAACTCATAATATGCATAGTACGGACCTGTGACGAGTAGTGCGAATTAGAGCACTGCGCGGGCTCGGGCCTACCCGAAAACCCGAGCCCGGCCCGGCCCGTGGGCCGGGCCGGGCCGGGTAAAGTAGTTTCCACGGCGGGCCCGGGCCGGGCTCGGGCCTGGAGCTCCGGGCTTAGGGCCGGGCCCGGGTTTGAGGTGGCGGGCTCGGGTCGGGCCGGGCTTGGACTTTGCTCCGTTTTTAAAAAGTCACTAAAGTGAAACACTGAATCGGTTTAGGCTGATAAATTGTGCTCTGAGCGGAAAAAATCGATATCAGTGTTCCATTTTGAAATTTCGCTCCAAAATCTGTGCGCGGCCCGTCATGGATTTCAAAGTGCAATAGTCGTATTTTGGCGACATTCGCTCAACAAAATTTTCTGAAATTTGGTATGTTGATGTATGTATGACCCCCTATGAAGTCAATGTAGGTGGCGTCACTACCCGCATTTTCTTTTTGCTCGTTTTCTCGCTTACCGAGAGTCTTGTCGCGGAGAGCGTGATTTTGGAATTTTAAAAGGGTAATTTTCTGATAATACACAAATCGTTTTTCTCTTTATTGTCCCTCAAAGTTTATTACAGATACGCTGTGCATACATGTATGTTCTACATTTTATCTTGAAAAACAAGAAATGTTTTTTTTTTTAATCTGGGGCAGGCTATTTGAAGAAGTTTTCTGAGAGTCAACTAATGAACTACTCTTGCTTCTTGCATGTGGGGCTACCTGATTTATCTGAAACGGGCGAGCTAAAAGTAAATAGACGAGACGCATATGTAGTTAACATCTCTCTATTCCGTGCTTTATTAGCTGCGTTCGCTATTATTTTATATCTGAAATGTTATTTTGTAATCAGAGTAATAAATATCATTTAATAAATTTATACCTCTAAGTTTTAATCGCAAGAACGGTCACAGAGCTCCAAAGCGGAGAAACATTCTTGAAAGTGTCAGCCCTTCACTAAAACGCAAGGACTGCGCGGGTATCGTTACATAGAATCCCCGTAAGGACCCATTCTTTTTTCCTTCACGGCTCCCAGTGGTCATGTGACGCGAGATAGATATGCACAGCCTGCTTTGTGTGCCCACATTGTTAACGTCTGAGCTTTCGTCTTGTTACGCTATATCAAGGTTCTCGAATTCACCTCAGCTAACGGGCCGCATTCACGAAAATTTACTCCCGCCAGGGCCAGGGCAGTGACGAAGGTAGGGTATCGGGGGGACAGAATGTCTGCTCACGTTGCCATTTGAAGGAAGACCTTTCCCATATCTCATATATGGGCCATTTCTGAGGGGGATCTGGCGGCAGGATTCCAACAACATATAGATACCTATCTACAAATGGACTAAATCTGGCCGCCGATTCTGAAATATAGTTTCTGAAATATAGATTCTGAAATATGTATCGACACATGGTGACCGCAGGGGGCGCCTCACGAAAAGAAATGCTTTAGACCTGTCATGCCTGTGTAGCTCCGGAACGTACATATAAAGAAAAAAAATGGGACGAAGACAGTAGCGAGAGATCCGCGGGCCGCATGCAGCCAGAGAGAGCTACATGATACCGCCGCAACAGAGTTGGAATGTGCAGGATTAGCATAGGTCCACCATACTGGGTGATGTCCCCCTTACGTCGAACCACATTCATACAACGAGTAAGCGTCGAGAAGCTTATTCGCGCCTTTATTACCAAACTGGAACGATTGAACCCCGAAAATAGACCGAAATCGCTTCGTCCACCTCCAGCCAGTCCTACCCGCGCAGGCCAATGGCCACCTTCTGCCGGTAAAACATCGTTAGGAAGGCATACACCATTAGAACATGAAAAAAAAAACAGCATAGTGCAAACCGTGCATAACATACACTGGTGAAAACTGGAAGAAGCCATCAAGGAGGAGTTTTAAACATAATATTGAAGAGTGGCACGTTGTTCGGGAGCGAGAGAAATGTAGGGATGAGGTGGACAGCTACTATAATCATTCTGCAGAGGTCCACAAATATATCCTAAATTTGTCCAGTGGTGGAAGGTAAGAACGGCTGCTGCCGCCTTCACAATCCGCAAGGCAGATGTGCGCCCCTTCGCCTAGCGCAAGCGGCGCAAGTAACTTTAGCGCGGCTGGATATGTGATGCAACAGCGCATGGCGTGCTTCAAGCCGGAATCTCCTAATAATTTAATTTTGGGGAGAATAACCATGTGAAAAAATAAACTATAAACTATGCCACACACACACACAACAAAAAGTGTACTAGCAGTGGTGTGATATATGAAAAGTATGTTTTGACAAATAGTTTTCTTTCTCCCTTTGGGCTGCTTATATACGTATTACTAAAAGTACGCGTGGTGCACTCGGTTCGTTATAATTTTTATCTAGGATAGTGTATTTACAACGAATGTAATAAATACGGCTTTTTTCGTCTATTTCTCTTGCTGTGGCAAGGCGCTACTAGGCTGAAGACAGGTGCTACTTCTCCAGAAGAGCGCGCGATTCACTTCTTCGTTAGAGCATGCTTTAAATTTCAATAGAGCGCGCAATGAAAACAAATATATTGGGCTTCCTATTAAAACTGAGCTCATTCTGTCAATCACTTTCCTTGCTACAATATCTGCTACAAAACGCTCTTGATGATACCAATTGTATTTGCACAAAAAATAGGCGCCCGAACAAACGTTCATTGTACCCCCGCTCAGCTACATGTTTCCACCGTGAGCCGCTTTTTACAAGAAATTACCGTAGCTTAAAGTGTAATTGTTAGCGAATCATGCACGAACAAAGAGTAGACATTTGTCACTTGAAACGTCTTGCTGTCGATTCCATGTACGGGCAACACCATCTAGATTATTCGCTCGGGCCTATGTCGGGCCCGATCTGCGGTCGGGTCGGGCCGGGTCGGGTAAGCGAAAGATTTTCTC
Organism: Rhipicephalus sanguineus; assembly: GCF_013339695.2. Classification (NCBI taxonomy): domain Eukaryota; kingdom Metazoa; phylum Arthropoda; class Arachnida; order Ixodida; family Ixodidae; genus Rhipicephalus; species Rhipicephalus sanguineus. The sequence continues at coordinate 23,732,666 of NC_051182.1, forward strand.
GGGTTCGGGCCGGACCCGGGCCTCGCTTTGAGTCACCGGGTCGGGTACGGGCGGGTAAACTTGAACAAGTTCCGGGCCCGGGCCGTGCCCGGGTCGAGAATCACGGCCCGTGCAGTGTTCTAGTGCGAATTACCCAATTTTTGTGGCGCATACCCATTTATGATGGTCTGTGACGACGGCATGACAGGCCGCGATGCCGACACCGTAAGGTGCTTCGCCCCTAAAACAATAAGCTGTGGTCCGACACTCCATTTTAGTACGGATAACACCATATGACAATTTGATGAAGCTTTAGAACTAACATCGTCTCTAGAATAACATCCCTCGATTTAGATTGCCCGTAGGCTATAGTGTACTAGAATAATCTCCTAGTGACGCGTCCAGGAGGCAGGGACAATAGGCCGGTTGAAGCAAACGCCAGTAGACGCCACTGGCGGCGTTGCTGCGCTTTTTTCTAGTCGCGGAGCCAGTTCGCGCCGGTTTGGGCCGGTTCAGACGCGCTTTGCAGCTGCTTGCCTCGTGCGCGTCCCCTGCGACGCTACGTTCAACGTCGTAGTTCTTGTGAAAAAAAAAAAAAATGGTGGATCACTTTTTTTTTCCCCGGACGATTACATGTGGGATGCTTCCATGTAGTACGTCTAATTGCACGCCGTAAAATGAGGCAAGGAAACGCCGGAATAATCTTGTTTAGCTGCGTTTCTGCAACCGAGAATAAATCACGCCACCATCAATATGCGTCCGTCGAGGCCGTTATTTTATCGTACGCCTTCTGGCATAGCACTTTTGTGTACATAGTTTGCGATGAGCATGCGATTTAAATGTTGTGCTAGGTATTGCGCAATAGAAGCAAAACATGCAGAGTTACTCATATGATGGGTTTGTGCAAATGGATGATAAAAAAAATCGCAGCATTTCCACGGAGTGAATGATGATGAGTGGGCGAAGCTGTGGAGGTTCATCGGTAAACCGTGAATCTTCCGTGAATTCTGCCCAGTACATCATCACCGACGTGAGATAGGGCGCGTTTATACTAAAGGTTCGATGAGTTATGACGACTTGCAGCTCACTTTAATTTTACATGTACGCTGTGAATTTTCATTGTTTAGAAAACCATTGCTTTAGAAAACATCTGGCGTCTTTCGTTAAGCAGCTGGCGTCTTTTCCTCTTGCTTTAGAAACATCTGGCGTTCTTCCGTTTTGCTTTTACAAAACATCTGGCGTCTTTCGTTGGTTTATTTCATCAATCAACAGCGTTTTGAACAAAATTGTTATTGATTAATCACGCACAGGAGAAATCTTGGAGGTAAAGAATGGCTGCTAATGGGAATGAGAGACAGAAGAAGTCGGCTTTTAGCTACCGCTGCGAATTTTTTATTGTTCAACAACGCACAGGAAAAATCTCCCACCGGCACCACCTTGGAGGTCAAAGCGTAAGACTGGTTACGGACTACGACTACGACTACGAGGGACGAACGGGTGCCGCCTTAAGGAGCTTCGCCCCTAAAAAATGCGGATACTGCTGCAGGCGATGTCCCGAACTGCAATGAATCCACCGGTCTGCGGCATTTACGCTAGCAGACGACTAGAAAAAGGCGCAGTGGCGGCGCCTGGTGGCGTCTACACAAACGGGCACGCGCGCTCCTTCTCAGACGCGTCACTAGGAAATTATTCTAGTACACTATACCGTAGGCTAAATTCTTCCATTTCATTGCTGGAAAGGTGAAGTCCCCTGTAATAATGGTGTGTCGTGCGCGGTTTAAAGAAGATGGTAGTAAAGCTTTCCCAAAAAAAGATTCTGATATTTCAGGTGCTTTATAAACAAAACAAAGCTTTAATGTTAAACTATTTACAGTGACTTTCAGAAACAGGCTTTCGTGGTCGAAAATCTGGTTTATCAAACATACATCAATACCGATTTTGTGTTGAACTGAGTTTGTGTTGAACTACCAGCCTTACTTAGTACATCAATACCGAGTTTGTGCGCGCTTTATCGCAGCCGGCGATGTGATAACGATGGCCTCTTACGACGTATTTTCGCTTCGTGAATTGACTTACGCGACAAAATTTCTGTTAAGCGAAAATTTGATCGTGAGTTTTGCGAATACGACGGCCGCTGAACCTAAAACTTTGAAAAACTGTTTAAGTTATGATTAAGAAAAAAAAGATTATTTGAAAAGTCTTGGAAAACGCAATATTTCACAACAAAATATGGTGCAGTTCCTGAGATATATAAAGCTGAAACCAGGACAACCTGTTTACCCTACCATACCCCATTCAGGGGCTACTTATTTGTGGAGGCGTCGTGGCTTTATTTTTTATTTTTTTTAAACAGCGCCGACTATTTAGAGAGTGTCTGCGCCACACTGCTTCTTATCTCATATGATCCCTCCGTGTTCTTCCCTATTCAGGAACTAGTGACGTTACAAAGGCTTTGCTATATTACAACGATTCAGGAAAATGCGGTGTATTTACATACAATGTAACAGGTAAGTTCATCGTACTTTCTCAGTATTTAAGAGCCGCTCATCGTATTT
>NC_051182.1:23735299-23755610 GCF_013339695.2 Rhipicephalus sanguineus
CCTCCGTGATCGGCACACCCTTGACCAAGCGACGATGACATGGGATGGCTTCATCATGTGACGTCACATTATGTCACTTCACAGTGACATCATGATGGCGTCACGAATTTTGGATTTCTGTGACGTCATGGTGACCTCACGTGGTGAAACATCACGCGATGATGATTTTATGCATCCCTCGTGCTGACGCCGCCGCTAAAGTTTGGCGCTTTATGGGGCATCTAAGGCTTTCCACTTAATAAACAGCTCATGGGAGTAAGCTGGTACTCTAGCCGACATTGACAGAAAGAAACGGAATTGGTAGGCCGAGAAGAGGGAAGCGCCGTCGATGGTACAGAATTGCGCGGTGCGTTGAAATTAGTTGATGTAACTGAGTGTCAGCTAAGGCGCGGCAAGGATAATCGTTGCATATGAGGGATGCTTTCATCGGCAGTGTACATAGAGAAAATGATCGGGTATTACCTATGCGTCGTCGCACGTGCCCGGAAAGTTCTTAAGATGTTTTCAATAAAAAATGAAATATATATCTTTGCAGACATGCAAAGAGTACTACGAGCCTATGCTACGGAAGACTGGCTTCATGTGTGGGGTAGTGATGGTCCAGCCAAAGTCCCGAGGCAGAGTGAGGCTTAGATCAGCCAATCCGGACGACCCACCTCTCATTAATCCCAGGATGCTATCGAACAGGGTTGCCACTGACTTTCGAGTAAATGTCGCCAAACGACGAGCAGTAAGTCGCCAAATGTCGCCATATTTTAACAAATTTCGCCAGAAAAGTCGCCATTATAGATATGTGCGTCATAGCTATAGTAATAAAAATTTCCTCTCACGTATAGCCCCGTAGAATACAGTACCATCCAAGATCATTAAATTACATTGACGTTTCTCAATACCAGTCGTATCGGCCGCTTCACCATGGCAGTGCATGGTGCTGCTTCTCCGACTAGCCGCAAGATGTGGGTGGTGGCGCAAGGGTGAATGAATGAAACGCTCATGATATTCTTCCATCCCTGTCCGCTAGTTTCAAAAGTACATGTGTGGTAAACCTAGGGCGAAAAGCGTGAACGCGTTGTTTGTAGACAACTTTACGTACCCTTATATGAGTTAAAAGGATTAAAAGGTTTATTGAAGGTAACACGACAGCTGTCTTACAGGAACCGATCATTAGGGAGTCTTACACCTTTTCAGTGGGAACTAATATTATACCGGACGCTACCGACCCTTTCTTATAGTCACCTACATCTACATGCGTCAATCCGATGCGTTATTAATGAACAGGTAGGCAATGTAAAGTGTTATACTACAGCAATTGTTTTCATTGCACACGCTCACCGAGAACAGTGGAAATGCCTCAATAAATATTTTTTTATTTCACAAATAGCCGCGTATCCGCCTCTCTTCGCTATTCCAAAACAGTCTTTACCAGGTGAATTAAGGGTACTGCAACAGTGAATAAGTCGCCAAGCTATTCAGAGCAGTTGGAGCTTTGGCGGAACAAATGGTCGGAACACGCGGCCAACCCGTCGTCTCGCCCACTCAGAAGCGAAACTTTAGAGAAGCTTAAATCGCCGAAAGCTATTAACTTATAGTCAAACACTGCCCCTCGCGGTTTACATTTTGCTAGAATGTCTCTGGGGGACGTTCCACTATACTTCCTGCACCTAGATGAATTGAGGACATACACACGAGTTACAGGACGGACATACGGAATGACGCGTAATGTGCACATTCTACTCTTGGGTCTAAAACCAAGAAAAATACAGAGAATGTTGCCGTTCATTCGTTGGGAAGACGCTGAGCTTAGGATGTATAACTCAGTGGAGACCTAAGCCGAAAATCGCCAAAAATTCGCCATGTCGCCATTCATAAAATCACGTCGCCACGGGCCCCTGAAATTCGCCAATTTGGCGAGAAGTAGCCACCATTGGCAACCCTGCTATCGAAAAATAAAGACGAGGATCGGTTGGTGTACGGTACGTGCCGGTAGCAGCTATCAAGCGAGGCTTTCTTTTTTGGGGGATTGACGATTGTAGTGCTTTTCTTACCGGATATCTATACGCGGGGTGTCTTCTGTAGTAGTGCCCGCGTTTAATGTAATAATGTTGGCTGCCGCGGCTGGGAGCAAGTCAAACTTCCTTTTGCATTTCGTCTAATTACATAACTACTTAATTTTATTTAGTCAGCTTGTCGTAGTTACATAATTATTTAGTATTATTACTGAACTTCAAATATGCCAATTGGAGCAATATTGTCAGTTAAATAATTGTGAGCCGTCCTAAATATAACCTTTCTGCTGGTGTTTGCGTGATGCACAAGCGTCATTATCGAGACTGAAATAAGGACCACGTTGAATGGAAAATGCGCCGGCCGCTAGCCTGGCGCCACAGTTCCGCGTATCGCTTTCATAGCCTAGCTAAAGCCCGACTCTGAGAGAAGTTAGGTCGTGAGTGATCGTTCATTGATAATAGGGGATCAAATACATGTAATCGGTTATGTCCGAGTCTGACGTCCTTATACATTGGACAGGTCGTGTTGAGTGCCAGCTAGGACAGTTTACCAACTGTTTTATCAACTTGAATACTTCCGTAGAGAACAAATTTGCAGAATATTGCGGGCTGAACAATTAGACGATTGCTGATTCTCGCTTCCTTGTTGCCTTTCTTTATAACTGCTTCTAGGTGTACAAAAATTTAAAAAGCTATTTGATACACCCGCTATGAAAAGGATTGGCGCCCAACTATAGAATGGTTCGTTTCCGGCTTGCAAGAAACACCGCATCTGGAGTCGTAAATACCTAAAGTGTTTCGTCAGGAACGCTGCATTCCCCGCTCAGCACGTGTGCTGCACTTGCGCCATGGGAAACCGCGAGAGAGCGGTTGTCGACGAGAGACGAGAGACGAGAGGTGGGCTAACTTCCTCTACACTGTGATCTCTCTCTTTCTTTGGAGCCTCCTACGGGTGCTTTCGTTTGACGATAATACGTCTTATGTATCATCGGACTAACGTCGAATTGGATGACATCCACGTGCGAAGAATTTCGCGTTATGAATATAGTCAAAGGGAATAAATCACTTCATTTTCGAGGTCCTCAATAGAGGAACAGAAACTGAGCCTTGACATGCACAGGACGAGTTCGAAACTGGCCTTTTTAGTACTTGTGCAACATACATTGTTCAACACACAAAAACAATGACAACAAATATTATGATGACGATGGCGACGAACGCCCTTTTCATTTGAATATATGTCACAAAAGTATCTACCATCACTAATTTTCGGTCGTGACTTCAAGACCAAGCAATGGTTTCAGTAACTTTGACAGAAACAACTTCGGTGAGGGTGATGTACTGGTTGTAAAATAATCTATTCCCTCCTGTTTTAAGCTTTGCAGCAGTGTAGCATTGCTGTGTACTGAAATACACTTTACGCATTGCGGTCATGTCAATATAAAAAGTTTATGCAAACAGGCCTAGTACGTACGTAATCCGCAATCATGCACACGCTCGCGCGCGTGCATGACTGCGTTTGCTTGCTTGCTGGCGTCCGTGTTCCGTCTATCTGTATGACGACGGGTTCCTTCTTAATTACAGCACGCAAGTAGGTATTGTTGTGGTGACGTTTTTCTGCATAATTCGAAATAGGGCAGGGAGGAGAGTGCGCTGAGAGACACGATAATAGCTAGATACAATGCACGGGCCAGTGGCGTAGCCAGGGGAGGGGGGGGGGGCACACCGGGCTTATGCCCGCCCCCGAAAGCTTTTTGCATAACATACAGAGCAGAAAATGACACCCGACCACACTTGCGTGCCCGGCCCCCCTACAGATCAAGGAGGTGCAACCCCCGAGAAAAATTTTTGCCTACGCCCCTGGCACCGACTCCAGTCAGAACGAACAACGTTGGACATTATATGGAACACTTAACGCAGGAGGGACGAAGACATACTTTACCAACGTGGCGAGGGGGAGCAGGCGAAATAAACTTGATGTTTGGGCGTGTTCGACACAATAAAAAGCAAGGCAAGGTCCTGTCAAGTTTAGATCAGTAAGAGAGGATTGCACTACTGCACGGCGCTTATTCATAAAAAGAGACACTCATCAACGTAAGATATGCGCCACAAGGACGATACAATAGGTGCATTGAAAATTCGTGACGTCAGACTTGTGCCAACGCTAACATTCTGGAAGTGCGGGCTCTGCTTTTACGCTGACCTTCGGCCTTTTCATAACGGAATAGGTGAAAACTATGCGTTTTTAAAGATGCTGCCTAGCTAAAGTGATTTAGTGCTGCCACGTAGTGGCTCTTTACACTTTTCAATGACGCCTTTGGAACATTTATTCAAAGTCAGCTTTGAACTACTTGCGCACTCACGTTGTAAGGAAGAAGAGTTATCTTTTATCCTGCAATTTATCGCCACACAGCAGTATTTAGTTGTCTTGGCTCTATGTCAAGGTTCTATGTAATGAAACTTTTCGGGGTAGTGTCATGCTAGTGCCCTGTCATGTCTTAAGCTGTTCGGGATAAAATTAAGGTTGTTTTTCCTGTTTGGTGCAGGATTTATAAGGTAAAGAATCTGCGAGTCATCGATGCTTCGGTGATGCCTAAAATCACCTCGGGTGGCACCAACGCACCGGTAATGATGATCGGCGAGAAAGGAGCCAAAATGATACTGGAGGACGCCATTGCCGAAGAGAAGAAGGCACACGGGCAGAAAGTACCTCAGACTGGGAAAATAGCACTTCAAGGCGGACAGCCTCTTTAACGTACCTCGTTTGTATTTATTCACTTTGTTCCTCCATTTATTCTCAGTTGCTCTCGTACCATCAACGCTTAATGCAACTACTTTACATCTTTAGATGCCCCAATCACAAAGGCTGAAATATTCTCCGCAGCTAGATCGGCGCGAAAAAACACAGCTCCAGGCCCAGACAAAATAACCAGTAGTATACTGCGAAACTTAGATGGCTCTACTCTTGACCGTCTGACTGAGATGTTTAACTCTCAATATTGGGAAACGGGAGAAATGCCCAAAGAATGGAAAGAAGCACACATCATCCTAATCCCCAAACCAGGTAAAACCCCGTCACTAAGTAGCCTTCGCCCTATAGCTCTGACGTCCTGTCTGGGCAAATTGTTCGAACGAGTCATCCAACGCAGACTACAAACCTACATAGAAAAACACAACCTTTTCCCCCGCACAATGATAGGTTTTCGAGAAGGTCTATCCACTCAAGATGCCTTTTTGTTGCTGAGGAACGAAGTACTTAACAACGTAGCACCCGGAAAGGAAAATCTAATTATGGCGTTAGATCTGAAAGGCGCATTTGACAATGTGTCTCACGAGGACATATTGCGAGGTCTGGAGGATATAAATTGTGGTAAACGAGTCTTCACCTACATCTACAACTTCCTCACAGGAAGGACCGTAACAATAGGCCTAGGTAGCATTCGATCAGAAAATTTTGAGATGCCCAGTAAAGGAACCCCTCAAGGCGCAATACTATCCCCTTTACTTTTCAACTTAGCAATGTTAGATCTCTGTAGACGACTAGATCAAATACCAGACCTAGGCTACACCGTATATGCAGACGATATTACGCTATGGACCCCTAAAGGATCGCTCGGAAACGAAGAATGGACACTGCAACAGGCCGCTGACGATGTGTCTACCTTCGCTCGGCAAAGTGGTCTGCAATGTGCACCCGAAAAGTCCGAATTCATTCGTATACTGCCACCACGCAGTGGCAACAAAAAAAAACACAAGAACTCGTGGAGCTTTTCGTTGATGGCCACCGCATACAGGGGGTACCCAAACTTAGGATACTGGGCTTCTGGTTACAGCAGAATGGGCGGGCCACCCATACGATTCGGGCTCTACGAACCACTACCAACAATGTAGCGAAAATGATTCGTCGAATTACCTATCATAAACAAGGAATGAAAGAGACAGACACCATCACGCTGGTGCAAGCCTTAATAATTAGCAGAGTCACCTATAACCTTCCTTATTATTCATTAAACAAAAATGAAGAATCACAGGTGGATTCAATAATTAGAACAGCTTACAAAACGGCACTCAGTCTTCCCCAAAGAGCATCAACAGAGAAATTACTTGCGCTAGGCATTCACAATACTTACCGTGAATTCGCTGCGGCGGCTATGATAACACAACGAGAGAGACTCAGCCAGACCGTAGCGGGCAGAGACACATTAAAGAGGGTTGGAATTCCACCCTACCCGCAGCATGTGGGCAAGGAGCTCGAGGAGCTTGATCCATCGGACAGGGACCACTTATACGTGGCCCCATTACCGACGAACATGCACCCAGAGCGCCATAAGGGGAGACGTAGGGCTCGCACAGCGTGGCTCCGCGCACTCCTGCGCCGCCTGAACAGGGAAGACGTCTACTATGTGGACGTCGCTTCCTACAGGCAACCACATCCTCTAAAGAAACGTCATGACCATCAAAACTTCGTCGCGGTGATGATTGACAAACGTGGTTAAATAGTAAATACGCTCTCGTTCAGAGACTCCTCAGTGGCGGAGGCGGAAACCAGGGCCATCGCGTTGGCCATACATACCGCTGAACGTAAAGGACATGACAGCACCATCGTCACGGACTCTCAGGCAGCCTGTCGTCTCTTATTACGAGGCAGAATTTCCAGTGGATGCCGTGGTTTAATAAAGCATCGCGTCAATAACGACCATACAATCTTCTGGTGCCCGGCTCACGCAGGGTTGGAGGGAAATGAGAGGGCGGATGCCGCGGCTCGTGCATTAACTTTCCGAGCACAGGCTCTGGCCCCCTCAGCAGATTTCCGAACCCCCGCGCCTTCTGACACCTACAACCCCACAATCGCAAAAGACCTGCTTGCCCATCAGCGTTTTACTCGACAAGTATTGGCCTCGAGGAGTTACGGAGTCGCCCTCTGTCGGACGCGCCTCGATTGCGTGCTAGGCAGGATACCGCCGGCGCGCTCCCCGTAGGCTTTGCTGTCGGCGCTCTAAAAAAACACCTCGCGGAAGCCCTCCAGGGCATTTCTGTAAGTACTTTTGAAATGAACTGTGTTCTTTACTGTCAAAATAATCATTTTCGACGAACTGAAAGCACAAGATAGTCTACAGTCGCTGTCTCTTTGCATAAAACCGAGCACCCGCGTCACTCTGTCACCGCGTTGGAGACCCCTGAACCGGCTTCTTGCGTGAAAGGTAGTCACTCGCTGAGTGCAAACTGTGAAATATCTCGTTAGAGTAGACTGCCTGTATAACCAAACAGAGCATAGCAGAAAGAAGCCCAAAGCGAGCGATCGCACGGGTTCGCGACGACTGACGGTGCCTCTGCATGTATGAGCGTCTGCATGTATGTTCGTACTGATGGTTTCGCTTTTGCTACGAGCGCGTTTTGGCACCGCGCTGTGAACTTTAGGCCGCAAAATATGAGAATTTGTGAGTAAGCAAACAACTACTGTTGCGCGGACGCTATCAGAGCAGTTCAAAAACAATTTCCTTACAGCTGCGGCTTCGGTGCACATGGCAACTTCGTGATCTGCCGTCCCGACGATTCAGTGTTTTTTTTCTTTTTCAGTCTAAATTCGGGTACGTTTCAATGTCATTTGACAAGTTGTTTCGCACTGCGTATTGATCGGTCTTCTCAGCGGGCAAATGCCGCTGCTTCTGTTTCTTTATTCAGCGCATTCGTTTCGTTTGGTGCTCACACAAAACGTGAGCAAATGACACGCCTTTTTTTAATGCTCCTTAATTATCGTTCCGTTTGCATTCCAGTGAACTTGCCGCTCTCTGTCATCAACAAATTCATAGACCAAAGCTTCACCAATTCGAGATTGCTGGTGGAAGAAGAACCAGTCTACGAGAGAGACCGAGCATGTAGTAGCATGCGACGCCTAGAAAAAGAAAGCAAATACAGTAACGTTTGCCGGACTTGTTCTGCAAACGTCGGCTGTGAACTAGGACCCACATGAACCTGAAACAGCGGTGAATCAAACAGAAGGTATTTCAGCAACCAGCAGCCGCAAAACAGGATAGTAATTATTTGGCGTGTACCCGAGGAATTTTGGCAGCAGTGTCGTGTCTAACGCCGACAGGGTGGCATCTTTCCCACGTAAATCAATGAGGCTCCAAGAAAATACATGGGGTTGGCCGGTGGGCCGATCACGGAGGCAATGCAAAATTTATGTAGCTTATGAAGCAATGCATGCTTCATCAAATGGGAAGGTTGCCCGTCGGCGTCCCGCGTCGGCGGCGTCAACACGAGTGATGCAAAAAATAATCGTCACGTGATGGTGTCACCATATGACGTCATCATGACGTCACAGATCGCCAATATATGTAGCGTCATTATGACGTCACATAATGTGAGGTCACATGATGGCGCATTCATACGTCATGGTCGCTTTGCATTGCCTCCGTGATCGGTCACGGAGGCCATGCAAAACCGCGTTAGGTGCAGAACGCTTTTGGAGGGGGGCGCGGGAGAATCAGTACATCGACTGACAAGAAGATGGCCTTCGCCTTCTAGTCATATTTAACGAATGCATAAGGGACCCTGTGCGTTTTTTAATTTAACGTATCTAAACAATGACTTGCACATCTGCAGCCGATTTTGTGGACGCTGAGCACGGGGCCGACGATCAAGAGGTCGCATTGGAGGGTTCTGAGATGGCATCGCATGTGGTAAAAGGTAGCGCTTTTACCATCCTGTGGCACATAAGCATCATTTGCCGGCGGGAAGCGCGCGCGAGCCATCGTCTCAGTGCGCGCTGTCTGCTACTCACCGAACATCGCAGGCCCGACGCAGTAACAAAAGTCGTCGTCGCGGAAGTGCTTGTTGCACACAAGACTCGTAGCGGATGGCTACTTGCCGGTTCTTAGCTTTACAACCCATGCTTCACGATGTTTCTTGTCCCGCGGTTACCGGTGCAGGCTGACACTGGGCTCCGTTGCGTAAACGCGGCACTGCGGCACCGAGCGGTAGAGCCCCATGTTCGTCGCCTTCGGAGGCAGCCACTCTATTACAATGGTTTCAATTGAGTAGAAAATGAGAGAAAACTTCCGAATTTGAACAGACCGCAGCGCATGTGGGACTTGAAACTCGTTTTCAAAGCACGCGGCAGTGCGCCACAAGCAGCCGACGCGGCCGCTGAGACCACGTGATCCTGCCAAGCACGTCACGCCGACGGTGGCGCCGGCGTTTCCAGTGGTGGGCCTCGAGGCCAATACGCCCCTCCCAACAAACGCCTAACAGGAGAGGAGGCAATAAATTGGAGAAGAATTCAAACTGGGGTTTATCCCCACTTAAAAAGATTACACGCCATGTTCCCTACGTGCTATCGAAGTTCCTGCCCCTTGTGCGGAGGAAGCCCTACACTCTATCACATTACCTGGGGCTGCTCTAAACAACCCCCACACCTGACACACACAGGCACGATACCAACACACACGTTGGAGCAGTGAGAGGCGCGACTGTCCAGCTCAGACCTGGCCGATCAGCAAGCGCTGATCGACCAGGTTGAACGGGCGGCCAAGGCCAGTGGGGCCCTCGACTAGGGCTCCCCCCCCCAAAAAAAAAATTTTTTTTTTATTGTAAATAAAGTTTATCTCTCTCTCTCTTCACAACTCTTGTAAAAGAAGATTGCGCTGCATTACTTTGAAATAATACACACGCAGTGTTAAGCGAAGCTGCATATGGCGAGAGAATTCCATTTGTTAGTGTGCCACGCCGCTGCCACGCGCGACTCGCTGCCGCCGGTCTGCGCTTGCGAGAGCGTCGTAGTCGAGGTAGACGTATACTGGCGCCGGCGCACGCGCAGCTATTCGCCTTCTGTACCTTCGCTGTGCAGTCGCCGTCTGAGACTGCGCTGGAGCCGCTTGATAGTGCCTCTGACTGGCGTTTCCCAGTGTGGTTTAGCCATGGAGAAGGAGAGCGCAACTGCTGCTCAACGGCGCAGAAGAGTAAAGAAGCTTAACTCATCGGATCCCGAAATAGTTGCCTAGCAAAATGAATACACATCTGCGCATAATATGCATACCATGTGTGTGGAGCAGCAGTAAGCATGATAATAAAGCTAATCCTAGACAATCAGGAAGGCTAAGAACAATCAGCTGAACCTCAAGTAGCGCTACGTTATCCTGGCATAGCCGAGCAAGCCACTGCAACATTTTTTTTTTCTGTGTGACAGTTGAACGTTTTCTAAAACAGATAGGGTAGATAGGAAAGATTCCAGTAGCATGAAAGTGCCTTGTCAGTGTAAACGTTTCGACAAGTGGACTTGTCTTCTTCAAGGCTGGAACTGATTTCTGAAAATCAGTTCCAGCCTTGAAGAAGACAAGTCCACTTGTCGAAACGTTGGCTCGAGCATCCACCACCTGTTTTACGGATTTTTTCATCGCAGCTTCCATCTTCCACTTCCTGCCGTTTTTTGGATTGTCAGTGTAAGAAGCGTAACTCGCTGACGTCTGGTTTTAGGAAGGGGCGTCGACAATTTCCAGTCGCCAAGTAGCTCGTACTGTATCATAAACGGCTCAGTGACTACGGGCATAGCTTTCGCATGGTTAGCATGAATTCATTGAAGCGTCCGAAGTGGTGGTTTGGCGGGCTCGTTAATGACTGGTGGTAGTGGAGGCCTCCGGAATAATTTAGCCCACCCGGGAACACGGGCGTCCTTTCACATCTCGCCTCTATCAACATGCGGCCGCGTGGCCGGGAATCGAACCCACGCCATCGGTGTTAGTTGCGCGACATCGTACGTGCTAAGCTACCATGTCGGGTGGAAAGGGCCTTGTTGGTATGCGCACATACTTTTTCAAACAGCGCAGAAACGGGACACGAAATGTAATTGCCGCTCAAGCACTGCGTACAGATGGTTAGCGGGCGAAGCTGAAACGCGCAGCCCCGGTGTTTATCACTGGATTAATAACCACGGTCCATTAAACTCTCTTCCAATTATATCTTACGCTTGTCCAGAAATCTTAATCGGTGTCTGCCGCCGATGTGTTCCAGTCTTCATCTTCAGTCGACCAATGGTGATATAGTAGGGCTTGCCCAATTTCCGTGGCACGTACGCGACAGGAATTTTTGCGCGCACAGGACGGACGAATATTGGTTTCGCCTAGCCGTATACAGCGCTGGCGTAAAAAAATTGAGGGAAATGTGCACTAAGTCGCGCAAAGATTGGCGCAGCGATGCACGGGCCCGTCGCCACTGGCTGGGCAATCTATTTCACTATTTTTCTGTATTTCTCTGTAGAGCTGGGCTGACTCCTTCGTTTCTCCTCAGTTTTGTCTTTTTTTCTCCCTTTCTTTCTTTATTCTCCTGTTCTTTCTGTCTTTTTTGTCTATGTTTATTTCTGTTTCTTTCTCTTTCTATTTTTTTTGTCCTTCTTGTCTATCTTTGTCTCACTCTCTTTCTATTTGTCGCTTGCTTCCTCTTTCATTCTATCTTTTTTTCTCTCTCTCTATATATATATGTCTCTCTTTCTCTTTCTTTTTCTTTCCAAATTTCTCTCTATCTATTTCTCTCCTTCGCATTCTCTGTATCCTATGCTTTACTCTCTACCCTCCTCCTTTCCATCCTCTTCACCCTCACTTCCCTTTTCTACCCGCGTGATATACGATAAAAGCCTATGCTATGTTCTGTCAGCGTGCCCGGATAGCCGAGTGGCAAAGACGCTCGTCTTCGGATCATGAGTACGCGATTTCGAATCCCGCTGCATCGTGAGGAATTTTTGTTCGCCAAGATTTTCTCTTCCCTTATATCTTTCTTCCTTTCTTTCTTTCTTTCTTTCTTTCTTTCTGTTTCTCTTTCTTTATTCGCCCTCCCCCTCACGTCTCTCATTCGCTTTGCCCTTGCTATCCGCCGGACAAATCGGCTCACGTGTTCTGGGAGCAAAGAAGACGAAGAAGAGGACGAAGAGGAAGAAAAGAGCGCGTGCAGGTTCATGATGATGATAATTTTGGACCACGACATTTCACGCCCAGATAGAACAGCTTAGCTGTTAAAACCAGACAGCACATCGAAGCGACGACATTCGGATAATGTACCGCACTCCATGTAAAGCATGGCGGTAAGGAGACCAGCGCTCGTCGAGTCTTTCTGCGTCCTCGTCCTTTTTGTGCGCTGTTTTTCCCCAGCTAGGTAAGGAGGCCCTTGGTATTGACTGTGGAACCGCTTTATCATGCCTGGTAAGTTATCTGTATTTTATAATAGCTCGATGGTACTGAACATTGAACATTGTTTATTTTGCAGGAAAAAAAATACAAAATTTCCCTGCGGGAGGCAAAGACTAAAGGCTAAATAGCCTGACGAGGTCTTGACCTCCTGATACAGTCTGCGTCAGTGCCACATCATACACATTTACACATCAGTAACATACACATACAAATAAGTGACATATTATACACATATTATACACATTTCATGTAGTATGAGATATTACTTGGTTTTATGCTATCATATTCATGTTTTTTTTCATACATATACATTCACAAAGATTTATACATCAGAACGTGCTTACTTCTGCATACATACACAAAAATGTTTTACAAGAAACAGGCTTCTTTCTACATAATATACATTCGGAATATAATTTTCATAAAGAGAAAACAATATTGGAATCAGACGATTCTGTTTTAATATTGCCACGCTCGCTTCTTCTTTTATTTTGATGTGTTCGAGTTTGACCAGCAAGGACGGTTATCAACGCTCGACGCTGGCCGTGAAGCAGTGTTCGAGAAGCTTCACGATTTTAGTAGATCGCTTTGTTAAGATTGCGTGCCGCACGCGAATGTTCCAGCGTTGTCGAGAGATAACGCCGCCACCAGCGATATGCTGGAAAGTTCCATAGCGCCTGTATAAAAGCCGACGCGCTTGACCGCTTGTCAGTTGATCGACGGACGACGCCCTGTTCGCCGCTATATTTGTACAGCGTGTATTGCTGTAGTTCTAGTTCTCATTTTCCGGCCACAAGTTCGGCCAAATAAACAGTTTCATCCTGCAAACGCCGACTGCTGTCTTCATCGACGTCACGACCACGTGACATCTGGTGGAGGTGCTGCTTCGCTCATGTTCCGGTCGCCCCCGTCAGGCCGTGAACCCAGTCCGGGCCGCAACGAAGACATCGACGCCTACCCCGAACAGCGAGCAAGCCGCAGGACACAAGGACTACCTCCAGAATACCAGCCTTTACCCGACAAGACCAGGAAGACCCCGACCATGACCAACACAACAGCGACAATGACAGCAACCATGCCGCTTGCACCCGTGCTGCTACAGCGCCCAAAGGAACCACCGACCTTTCACGGATTATCTGCTGAAGACCCGGAAAGTTGGCTGGAGAAGTACGACCGCGTCGCCATTTTTAACGAATGGACCGATGAAGACAAGTTAAGACACGTCTACTTCGCCTTGGAGGACTCTGCCCGAACTTGGTTCGAGAACCAAGAGCGAAGCCTCACGACGTGGGACATTTTTCGCACAAGATTCCTTGCCACATTCACGAGTGTCGTCCGCAAGGAGAGGGCCGAAGCTCTGCTGGAAACCCGTGTGCAGCTTCCAAACGAGAACGTGGTGCTGTACGCGGAAGAGATGAGAAGACTGTTCCGACACGCCGACCCAGCCATGCCCGAGGACAAGAAAGTCCGCTTGCTCATGCGAGGGGTAAAGCAAGAGCTCTTCGCTGGGCTAATGCGGAACCCACCGTCGACAGTCCAAGAGTTCGTCTCAGAGGCGACGCCGATTGAGAAGACGTTGGAAATGCGCAACCGGCAGTATAATCGCCGATCGATTCAAGACAACCCAGTTGTTCATGCTGTCGGCTCCGACGACCTGCGTTGAAACGATCCGAGCGATCGTGCGGGAAGAACTACGCAAGCTCTTACCCTCACCACAGCCTGAAGTTGCGTCGATCGCTGACATCGTCCGAGAGGAAATCCAGCAGTCTCTGGGCCACCCCCGAGTCAGCGCAGCCGCAGCTGCAAGCAGTGACCTATGCTGCTGCAGCCCGACGCAACGCCCCCCCTACTCGCCCAAGGTCAAGACGCCGCGCCGCCTCAACAGTTCCCGCCGCCAGGCACCACCGCCGCCGCCACCGACGTTCATACCGCCCGCCAGCCGGCCAACGATACACGCCGAGGAAGACCGATGTTTGGCGCGCCCCCGACCACCGCCCACTCTGTTACCATTGCGGAGAAGCTGGCCACACTTACCGCCGCTGCCAGTACCGACAGATGGGACTGCGTGGATTCGCCATCGACGCGCCGCGTCCACAGCGAGGGGAAAGACCACGTGACATCGCCGACTACCTCGCGGGAACGCAATGGACGCCCCCGACAACCTTCCCGTTCGCCGTCGCCAGGCCGCTACGTCTCTCCCCAACGCCGACCATACACTGGCCCAACTCGGGGGCCGGTCACCTAGCCCGTATCCGGAAAACTAAGGGCAGCAACCGATGGAGGTGCGGTTGCTGTACGACGAAATACCGAAGACCCCTCCGCCGCCGACGCCGCCGCCACGACGAAGGCTTCAGGACACGACGCGAACCCCTGACGACGAAATCTCGCGGACCGAAGTAGACCTGACGACGCAACGTGGAAGCAGCGGAACAAACCGACGTAGCCGTGACCCCGACGCCACGACCTAACTGCAACGCAAGACGACGAACTAGCGACCTCGACGTTCTTGACGCGGCCACAGCATCACAGCCCTCGTCGACACCGGAGCCGACTATTCTGTTATCAGTGGACCGTTCGCCACGAAGCTGAAGAAAGTTAGGACAGCTGGGAAGGCCCGAAGTCCGGACAGCTGGAGGTCACCCTCGTAACGCCAGAGGGAATCTGCACAGCGAGGACTCACCATTAACAACAGGATTTACCCGCGAACTTCGTAATCCTGCCGTCGTTGCTCGAGAGATGTCATCCTTGGTATGGACTTCTTAGGCCTTCATGTGCAATCATCGACCTGAGGTCTAAGTCAATACACTGTCCACGGAAAAAGGCACTACCGCCGCACACTCCGCCAAGAAAGCACGCCTTGAATGTGCTGGTAAGACAGGTCACATTCCACCTCGCTCCAGCGTCATCATTTCCGTCGGCACTCAGAAATCAGCAGACCTCGAAGGCGTTGTTGAAGGCGACAAGCACCACTTGATTAACCGCAAGATTTGCGTCGGCAAGAGGAGTAGCAGAGCTGCGGGCAGGGAAAGCAACAGTTATGCTCACGAATTTCAGCAACGAGTACAGCACGTGAGCAAAGGCACGACGGTCGGCTTACATCGAAGAAATCGTAGAAGCCGCAATGCCTTTCGGCCCTCATCCGATCTCCCGAGCCTACTCCGACGAATAAAGCGCCGCAACCATGCTTTCGACATAAATCCCGCCTCCAGAACGCACAAACAGAACGCTCAAAACACCCTGCTTTTCTTGCCAATACAAGGACTGCTTTTCGTTGTCGTCAAGACATTGCAGATCCCCGTGGCACAAAACATTCGCATCATAACAGGAGGAAAGCGCCAGACCAATCCGTCAGAGCCGTACAGAGTTTCAGCACAACGCGGAACGCGAGGCGTGAAGAAACAGGTCGACGAAATGCTATCGCCGAGGACATCATCCATCCCGTCAAGGAGTCCGTGGGCATCCCCGGTGGTGCTAGTGAGAAGAAGAATGGGCACTCTACGTTTTTGCGTTTTCGATTATCGTTCGCCTGCACACAGTCCACGAAGATGGACGTGTATCCCCTTCCCTCGGATAGACGACAGGCCTGATTCGATTACACAACGCAAAGTACTTTTCGTCGATGGACCTCAAGACCGGTTACTGGCAAATAGAAGTCGACGAGAGAGACCGAGAAAAGACTGCTTTTATAACACCAGACGGCCTGTTCGAGTTCAAGGTCATGCCCTTTGGTCTTTGCTCGGCACCTGCGACTTTTCAACGGGTTATGGACACAGTACTGGCCGGCTTGAAGTGGCAGACGTGCCTCGTGTACTTGGACGACGTCGTTGTGTTTTCCTCAAACTTCGACGAACACCTTCGGCGCCTTGAAGTTGTACTTCAAGCAATCAAGACCTCCGGACTCACCTTGAAGCCTGAAAAGTGCCGCTTCGCGTACGAGGAGCTCTTGTTCTTGGGTCACGTGATCAGCAAGGATGGTGTTCGCCCGGACCCGCGGAAAACAGCTGCCATCGCTGACTTCCCGACGCCCACCGACAAGAAGGCCGTACGCCGTTTTCTCGGCTTGTGCGCCTATTACAGACGTTTCGTCAAGGAATTTTCACGGATCGCCGAGCCACTGACGCAACTCACGAAGGCCGACGTCGAATTCAGGTGGGAAACGTCGCAAGTTCAAGCATTTCAAGAATTGAAACGACGCCTGCAGACGCCTCCCATACTTGCGCATTTCGACGAATACGCCGATACGGAAATCCACACCGACGCAAGCAGCGTAGGACTCGGCGCCGTCCTTGTGCAAAAGACCGACGGATTCGAAAGGGTCATCAGTTATGCTAGCCGGTCGCTATCAAAGGCAGAAATCAACTACTCCACAACAGAAAAGGAGTGCCTGGCCATCATCTGGGCTACATCGAAGTTTCGCCCCTACCTCTACGGCCGGCCCTTCAAAGTTGTGAGCGACCACCACGCCTTGTGTTGGCTAGCTAACTTGAAGGACCCTTCAGGTCGCCTCGCACGGTGGAGCCTACGACTTCAAGAATTGACATAACCGTCGTTTACAAGTCCGGAAGAAAACACTCCGACGCTGACTGCCTGTCCCGCGCCCCCCGTCGACCCACCGCCGCAGGAAGACATGGAGGATGACTGCTTCTGGGAACCATAAGTGCCGAAGACTTCGCCCGAACGACAGCGAGCGGACCCAGAACTCAGGGGCCTTGTGGAATACCTGAGGGCAGGACCACCGTTTGTCTCCAAGGCATTCACGCGAGGACTGACGTCGTTTTTCTTGCGCAACGGTGTTCTCCTTAAGAAGAACTTCTCGCCAGCTTCGAGCCGATTCCCTTCTCGTAGTGCCCTCGACCTGCGACCAGAGGTCCTCCAGGCTCTGCATGACGACCCGATTTGCTGGACCTGGGTGTTTTCTCGCACGCTCGCAAGAATACTAGGAGAAAGTACTACTGGCCGCGCCTCTTGTCGCCGACCGTAACTCGCACGTCAAGACCTGCGGGACGTCAGCGACGCAAGACACCGCCGGACTAGGCCAGCCGGATTCTGCAGCCTATCGAGCCACTCCAACCGGCCGTTCCAGCAATTGGGATGGACTTACTGGGGGCCGTTCCCGACGTCCAATACCGGAAACAAATGGATCGTCCGTAGCTACCGACTACCTCACCCGCTACGCCGACACGAGGGCCCTACCCAAGGCATGTGCTGCCGAGGTAGCAAAGTTCTTCGTTGAGAACATCCTCCTGCGTCATGGCGCCCCAGAGGTCTCCTCATCACCGACAGAGGTACGGCGTTTACTGCTGACCTAACTCAGGCAATACTGAGATACAGCCAAACATAGCCACCGCCGGACCACAGCGTACCACCCACAGACCAATGGCCTCCACCGAGCGGCTAAACAAGACCATCGCCGACATGCTGGCCATGTATGTCGACGTTCGAACACAAGACGTGGGATGCCATCCTTCCGTATGTGACCTTCGCATACAAACACGGCCATGCAAGCAAACGACGCAAATGACCGCCATACAAGTCGGTCTACGGAAGGAGCCGGGCAACGACGCTCGACGCAATGCTACCTAACCGCCACCTGACCGAAGACGACTCTCGACGTTGCCGCCTATTTTGCAACGCGCCGCAAGAAGCTCGACAGCTCGCCGCTGCGCATCAAGAACCAAGCAGAGGGTCGACAGCCCGTCACATTAATCTTCGACGACGCCACATGGAGTACCAACCCGGTGACCGTGTGTGGGTCTGGACGCCGATACGCCGGACGTGGGCTCAGTGAAAAACTTCTCGGCGATACTTCGGCCCACTACAAGGTGCTTCGACGTCACGGCGCTCTTGACTACGAGGTCGTCCCGGACGGCAATTACGAACTCCCAGCGACGCCGCGCACGACCTGAAGTCGTCCATGTCGTGCGCCTTAAGCCGTTTTTTTTGCGCGTTAGCGAACCTGAGATCTCTACTTTTTCCTTTTTTATTGTAATTTATTGTGTATGCACTTGTTTTTTCCTTTGCATGTTCTGTTGCAAGCATCGGGACGATGCTTTTTCAGAGGGGGGCAATGCCACGCCGCTTCTTCTTTTATTTTGATGTGTTCGAGTTTGACCAGCAAGGACGGTTATCACACGCTCGACGCTGGTCGTGAAGCAGTGTCCGAGAAGCTTCACGATCTTAGTAGATCGCTTGTTAAGATTGTGTGCCGCACGCGAATGTTCCAGCTTGTCGAGAGATAACGCCGCCACCAGCGATATTGCTGGAAAGTCCATAGCGCATGTATAAAAGCCGACGCGCTTGACCGCTTGTCAGTGATCGACGGACCGACGCCCTGTTCGCCGCTATCATTGTACAGCGTGTAACTGCTGTAGCTCTAGTTCTCATTTTCCCGGCCACAAGTTCGGCCAAATAAACCAGTTCATCCTGCAAACGCCGACTGCTGTCTTCGTCGACGTCACGACCACGTGGACAATATCACTGTTCACAGCCCAAGAAAAACGCAAGAATCAACTAATTGGTCGCGTCCGACGTCCGCCCCTCACAAGTGATTTCTAAATGTAAATGCCTATGGATACACTATGACGTTAGTCGAAAGAAGAACATGATTTATGATGACATTAAATTTTTTGTTTCAGGTAAAGCTATATTCGATTCGTGAAGGTTAGCAATGTACAATTTATAATCAATAGCCTGCTTGCCATAGTTCGTGCGTGTTTTCTTGGTATTGCGGGTAGAATTTCTGAGCCGTATTTGTTGATACAATGCGTGGGAAGGAATCCTCTAGTTTATGCTTATGAATGTTGCATCAGCTTAAGATTATATACTTTCCTAACAGATAGAATTTCATGTTTAAGAAAAAGCGGCTCCCCTGAGTGTCTAGGTCCTTGGGATGACCTTATATTTTTCTATTATACGGAGCATGCGCTTTTGCAAGATGTATATTCTGTCGTAATTGGTCTAGTTGTTGTTCCCCATACAAGCATTCCGTATAGAAGTTTGGAGTAAAACATGCTATAATACATGATTTAGATAGCCATGAAGGGAGGAGGAAAGCGATCTTACTCAAGCACCCTACAGAACGAGCTAGATCTGCCAGAGACTATTGACGTGCGGTGTCCATGATAAGTGCTCGTGAAACCAGACTCCCAGGAATTTGTGTGTGCTGACTGTTCGAGTCGCTGATCGTTAAACGAAATTACTATATATCACTGATGCGCTTGTTAATGGGCCTGAACATAATAAATTTGGTTTTTGCGTGTTTAATTTTAGTTAGTTTTTTGTTAGCCAACCTGAAAGTTTCGAGAGGTATGTATTTTGTTGAAGCTTCTACTTCCTGAATGGTGGAGCCTGTGAAAAATATACTTGTGTCGTCAGCGAACATTTTAATTCGGGTGTATACTGGACCTCTGTAATATCATTTAATATAAAAGGAAAAGACGGGGCCTAAAATGGACCCTTGTGGAACTCCTTTCTTTATGCTTAAATGCTCGGATTTTCACTGTCTATACTAACAAATTGTTGTCTGGATGATAGTAGCTTTTAAATAAATCAGAGACTACTCCTCGAATTCCATAGCGGCTAATTTCAACAGTAGAATATGATGGTAACAGAATCGAACGCTTTACGCAGGTCAAGCAAGACCTAACGTGAACATTTTATTTCAATATTTTCTATTATGCGGCTTTTTACATCAATTAGTGCCTCTTCTGTGGTTTTATTTTTGCGAAAACCATATTGATGCGGTGATAAGATGTTGTATTTCTCAAGATATTTCATAAGGCGCGTATTTATACATTTTCATAAATTTTTGAGAAGACAGGTATACGGATATCGGACGATAATTTGTTAATTCACTAGTGTTGCCCCTTTATGAAGGGTGGAACTTTGGCCACCTTAAGTTTGTTGGGAAGATTCCAATCAGAAAGGAATAATTTATCAGATATGCTAATACGGGGACAAAGTATAGATGCGACGGCGTTAACTGGAGCCACCTTTACGTCATCATAACCACTCGCAACGTTGTCCTTAGTCTTTTATATATCGGTAGACTTCCTCTGGTATACTTCGTGCAGTACGAGAGAGTCAAGCAACTACTTGTTTCATTCATATTGTGTGTCACTTCATCAA
>NC_051182.1:23755710-23784406 GCF_013339695.2 Rhipicephalus sanguineus
AGCGTCGCGATACAGATACAACAGGGTACCCAAATAGTATCTAATTTTACTAATCTAAGATTACATGTTCTTCGATACTGCCGCAGGCACTGAGGCAAGAAGCCTGGTCCCCCCAATTATATTTATTATATATCATCACCGATTACGGCATCACGCGACCCTCGTTGCTTTGTACAGCCGTCCGTGATCTGTGGGTCGCCACGGAGACAGTGAAAAACCAGGTGAGGTGCGAACCGCTTGCAATGCCTTCAGTCATGAGGCAGTCCTGGGGGCAGCCGTTGGAATAGGTGCAGAGAGCTGATGATTATGATGATGATGATATGTGGTGTTTAATGGCGCAAGGGCCAATTGATGGCCAAAGAGCGCCAGTTCATGAGACAAGGATGTGAACAATGGTTGCGGTAAGTAGCTGTATAGGGGCCTTAAAATTCCTCGCGCTAAAGGCGGGTAAAACATATATATATATTAAAATCATGAGAGTGACGTGAAATATGTGCAGTGAATTAATGACAAGTGGTCGCAAGGAATAAAACTATGAAAGATATGACATCAGCACCACTGCCTCGTCAATGCCCTTGAGTCCAAGGGCCGCGAGGCAAGTGCTATCTTTAACGTATTCACCGCAGCAGCGACCTCTGTTTAGAGGCCGTGCTACGGATCACCTTGATATATGACATGAAAACTATGTACGTCGTTTTAAAAATGCAGACAATGACTGATATGTAAAAAGCGGGTCCCTACCTATGAACATTGAAGGATGAAGTGGAAAGTGCTGTGGTAGGGAAATGAAAAAGTGCTTTTTCTGATAGCCGTCGAGTTCCTTGCACTGATAAGGATGTGAAGGACAGTGAGTGGCTGCCACATCTATCACACAAAGGTGGCTCGCCACCGGACAGAAGGTGTGTGTGTGTACTGTATGTGTGACCAATCCTAAGTCTGCAGAGTGTAACTTCTGTGTGGGCGTGATTTCGATACTGGCGGCCAATTACCCGAGATGCGGTTTGACACGTGTAGCTTATTTCGTGTATGCTTATCCCATGTGGTCTGCCAAAAGGCTCTGAGCTTTCTTTTCAGGAAGTGTTTTAGGTCTAATGGGGGAATAGCTAAGGATGTATTGTGACTGTTTTTCGTGGGCAGATGCTGCTAGCTGGTCCGCTAACACGTTGCCTTGAATCTCGCGGTGCCCTGGCACCCAGCACACTACGACATGTTGTTCAGAGTGCGTAGATCGTGCTTAAAAGAGAATACAGCGAGACAAGATGGGGTTTTTGTGTCTTTTCAGAGTTTTTAAAGGCTTTTACCACGCTTAGAGAATCTGTGTAAATCACTGCCTTTTGTAGTTTTAATTGATGAATGTGTTTAACGGCCGCAAGTATCGCGTAAGCTTCTGCCGTGAAGATACTTGATTCAGGGGTGTAGAATACCGGAATCCATAAAGGATGGCCCAACGGCTGCGTAAGACACAGAAGTATCGGACTTTGAGGCGTCTGTAAAGAATTCTGCACAAGTGTATTTGTGTTGTAGTTCAAGGAAGTATGTACGGATATGTGCAATAGGCGCGTGTTTCGTTACTTCCATGAAGGAAAGATCACAGTCTATAAGCTGCCACCGCCACGGCGGTAGTTGTGCAGCGGGAGCCAATAGACAGTGTTCGATAGTGGCACACCCGTTTCCTCGAGCTAAGCCCCTTACACGAAGTGAGTAGGGCTGTCGCATCGAAGGACGGTGGTCGAAAAGGGCAGAACTAGATATAATCATTATTGTAGGGTGTGAGGGGTGTTCGTGTCTGCGTTCACTTTGAGATAGTATAGAAACGACATGTAAGATCGCTGCAGGTGGAGCGACCACTCGTTCGATTCGACGTAGAGGCTTTCCTCGGGGCTGGTGCGAAAAGCACCCGTAGAAAGACGAATGCCCGAGTGGTGGACAGGGTCAAGCATCTTCAACGCGCTTGCTGTCGCAGACTGATATATTATCGCCCCATAATCTAGGCGCGTGCGTATGAGGCTTTTATAAAGATTCATCAGACACTTCTTGTCACTACCCCACGTAGTGCGTGACAATACCTTTAAAATATTCATGGTTTTTAAGCACTTGTTCTTTATATACTTTATGTGTGATATGAAGTTTAGTTTCGTGTCTAGAATTACGCCGAGGAATTTATACTCCGTTTTCACAGGTAGCCGCTGACCATGCAGATCAATGTCTGGATCGGGATGTAGGCCTCTCTTTCTTGAGAATAATACGCAAGTACTTTTTTGCGGGTTAAGGCTGAACCCGTTCTCATCTGCCCATTTGGTTACCTTGTTTAAACCAAGTTGCACCTGCCGCTCGCACATTGACTGGTTGCAAGATTTATAACCGATCTGCACGTCGTCGACATATGTGCAATAAAACATATTCCGTGGAATACACAGACGTAGGGAATTCATTTTTATAATAAACAGTGTGCAACTCAGGACACCACCTTGCGGCACTCCAGTTTCCTGGACAAATATTCGGGACAAGACATTACCCACTCGAACACGGAACGTGCGATTGGACAAATAGCTTTCGATTATGGTCAACATCTTTCCTCGGACACCTAAGTGGGATAGGTCTCTTAATATTCCAAAGCGCCATGTGGTGTCGTAGGCCTTTTCCATATCGAGGAACACCGAAAGAAAGAATTGCTTGTGAACAAAAGCGTCGCGAATTTGTGCCTCGATACGGATAAGGTGGTCAGAGGTAGATCTACCCTCTCGAAAACCGCACTGGTATGGGTCAAGTGATTTGTTTGCTTCGAGGAAATGTATCAGTCGGCGGTTTATCATCTTTTCAAAAAGTTTACACAGGCAGCTTGTCAGTGCAATGGGCCTGTAGCTCGCAACGGAGGATGGGTCCTTGCCCTGTTTTAAAATAGGAATAATAATGGCTTCTTTCCAGGCCGAGGGGATCTCACCGGAAAACCAAACAGCATTATATAGGGAAAGGAGGGTTTTTTGTGTTTCGGATGGCAGGTGTTTCAACATTTCATATACAACACGGTCGGAGCCTGGGGCGGAATTATTGCAGCAATTAAGCGATGCTTGTAGCTCAGCAATGCAGAAAGGTTCATTGTATGCTTCGTGTTTTGTAGACTTGCGCTCTAGTTTCTGTTTTTCGATTCTTGTTTTGTATCTTTGGAAAGCTTCACTATAGTGCGACGAGCTCGACACCTGTTCGAAGTGTGAACCTAGGAAGTTCGCCTGTCTTCCAAGCTGTCGCCTTGTGTGTTTACTAGAGGAAGTGAATGTGCTTGTCTGCCTGCTACCCTGCTAACCATGTTCCAGACTTTGGCCTCCTGTGTATATGAATTAATGCCCGATAAAAACTTCTGCCAACTTTCCCTTCTTGCCTGTCGGCGCGTTCTCCTGCCTTGGGACTTTATATTCTTAAAACTGTCCAGATTCTCGGCTGTGGGAGATTCCCGAAGCAGCCTCCATGCTTTATTTTGCTTTTTGCGCGCATTTCTACACTCAGTGTTCCACCACGGCACACGTCTTTTCCGGGCAGTCCAGATGTTTGTGGGATGCACTTATTTGCTACATCAATCAAAAAAGCAGTAAAGTATTCTGCAGCTTCATCCACGCTTAAAGCACACATGTCGGTCCAACTTAAGAGAGCCATTTTATGAAACTGTTCCCAATCTGCTTTGTCGATTTGCCATTTGGGAACCTGTGGAGGACATTCATTCGCTATCGGTGTGCTCAGAACTATTGGAAAGTGGTCGCTTCCATAAGGGTTATTAACGACTTCCATTTGAGTAGAGGTACAAGTGATGGAGATGTGATGCTGAGGTCTATAGACGAGTACGTATTGTTGGCAAGGCTATAATATGTTGGCTCTTTTTTATTCAAGAGACATGCGCCGGAAGAGAAGAGGAACTGTTCAATTAGACGACCTCGAGCATCGCACCGAGAGTCACCCCATAGACCACTATGTGCATTAAAGTCCCCAAGGACCAGATACGGTTCCGGAAGTTCATCCATTAAGGACTGGAATTCATGTTATTCAGTGGGTGATGCGGAGGTATATAAAGAGAGCAAATGGTGACGAGTTTGTTCAGAAGAACCACTCGAACAGCCACTGCCTCAAGGGACGTTTGGAGTGGTAAGTGTGTGCACGCTACTCCTGGATTAACGATCACTGCTACACCACCGGATGACGCGATGGCATCATCCCGGTCCTTTCGGAAAATAATGTAACTGCGTAGAAAGTTAGTGTATTTGGATTTTAAGTGTGTTTCTTGTACACACAGCACTTTTGGTGTATGTTTGTGTAAAATTTCTTGGATATCGTCGAGGTTTCTCAGCAGTCCTCTGACGTTCCATTGTATAATTTGGGTTTCCATATTGGAAGCAAAGTGGTGCTGTGTGTACGAAAAGAAGTGGCTGTGGTTTCAGTGGCAAGTTGGAGCTCAAGTAACAGGACCATCCTCGGGCCCCGTTATCGGCTTTTTCGTTTTCTTTGCGCGCTCCAAGGAGCTACGCCGTTCTTTCGGTACCAGGGGTACCGGAGTTGTGTCCATTGCCTCGTTTGAGACACTGGACGCCCGCGTGTGCGGGCTGGTTGTTCGTTTTTCCGACCTCGCCTGGCGAGGCGTGGTCGTTTGACCCGACGACCCTGGAGTCGCCTGGATCAGTGGCTTGGTAGGTGGAGCAGTCTTGACTGCTGCCACCACGGGAACAGGCGGGGCAGCCTTGGCTACTCCTACCGCGGGGGCGGGTGGCCGTCGCCCCAGCACACTGTGCGTGGCATGGGCGACTGCCTGTGGCCGTTGTAGTGCTGCCCCCTGTTGCACTACATCGGCAAATGATGGTTTGTGAGGAAAAGCTCGTGAAACACGTTGTCGCGCTTCCCGGAAGCTTATATTCTCTGTCACCTTGATTGTGAGGACTTCTTTTTCTCTCTTCCACGCTGCGCATGTTCTGGAGTATGCGGGGTGGGCGCCATCGCAGTTCGCACAATGGGCCTCCGATTCAGTCTTGCAGTCATCGGTTGAGTGTCCTGTAGTGGCGCACTTTGCGCAAGTGAGCTGCCCTCGGCAGCTTTGGGACGCGTGGCCAAATCTCTGGCACTTAAAACAGCGCCGGGGATTTGGGATATATGCTCTCACACGTAGTTTTAGATAGCCTGTCGCGACTGTTTCCGGGAGTGTACTCGAGCCAAATGTGAGAATTAGATGTCTGGTAGGAAGTTCCTTGTCGTTGCGCCTGATTTTGATACGCTGCACATGTAAAACATTTTCATTTTTCCACCCATCAAGCAGTTCTTCGTCTGTGAGATCCACGAGGTCGTCGTCTGAGACTACACCTTTCACTGTGTTCATGGTTCGATGCGGTGTAACGGATATGGGCCAATCCCCAAACACTACTAGGTTGTTGAGTTTCTGGCACTGTGATCTGTCCTTAACTTCGATTAATAGATCCCCGCTTGCCATTTTGGTGGCTTTGTAACCACTGCCAATGGCGTCAGTTAGGCATCTGGAGACCAAGAACGGTGAGATGTTGGTGGCTTTCTTTTCGGTGCTTTCGCAGTGAATGACGTGGTATTTGGGGAAGTTGTCTTTCTTTTCCACGAGGGAATCTCGGCTTACATCGGTGCGCCACCTTTTCGGGGGGCGATCAATGGAGAAAGGGTTTGGTGATCCCATGAGAAGAGGTTGTTGTTCGGCAGCCATGCCAGCCGCCCACCATCGAGCCCAACGAGGGGACGCAGCGAGACACGGAAGGAAACGCGGACGTCAGCTGTACATGGCCACTATAACCAAATATGGTTTACCCTAGGTTGGATAACCACACAAGGTTAACCCTTGCCGCCAGGAAAAGTGAAATAAAGGAAGAGAGGAGTAGACAGGAAAGATCAAAATAAGAGAGAAAGACGAAGACGTGAGTAGAGAGAGAGAGATAGGAAAAGGCGACTGCCGATTTCCCCTGGGTGGGTCAGCCCAGGGGTGCCGTCTACGTGAAGCCGGGGCCAAAGGGGTGTGTTGCCTCTGCCGGGGGGCCTTAAAGGTCCAATCACCCGGCGTCGGCTCAACCCCCAGGATCCCCTTTTCCCCGGACACGGCAAAGCCACGCACGGCTAGGCGTGGGAGGGGCGAAACCCCCCGTTAGCTCGGGTCCGTGGTGTCGCTACACACCAAACGCCTGCTCGCGCAGACGCCCCTGCGGGGTCAATCAGACGACCTCGCGCATCGCAGCGAGAGTCACCCCATAGACTGTTGTGTGCTTTTAAGTCTCCAAGGATCAGAAATGGTTCTGGAAGTTGATCTATTAAGGACTCGAATTCATATTTTTGGAGCTGGCAGTGCGGGGGTATGTAAAGTGAGCAGATTGTGATCAGTTTGTTGAATAGAACGGCTCGAACAGCCACTGCCTCAAGGGACGTTTGGAGTGGTAAGTGGGTACATGCAATTCCTTGGTTAACTATAACGGCTACGCCACCAGATGACGCCACAGCATCATCCCGGTCCTTTCGGAATATGACATATTGGCGTAGAAAATTCGTGTTTTTGGATTTAAATGTGTTTCTGTACACACAGCACTTTTGGTGAGTGTTTCATGTAGCAGCTCTTGGATATCGTCGAGGTTTCTTAGTAGACCACTTACGTTACATTGTATAATTTGTGTTTCCATTTTGAGTGTAAGTTAGTGTTGTGTGTACTGGAAGAACTATTGCCTTAATTCACAGAGCCCTTTCCAGGCCCTGTGATGATCGAGGGCTTTTTCTTTTTTGGCGCGCTCCAACGAGCTGCGCCGCTCCTTCGGCGCCTGAGACGCCGTTGGGCTTGCCGTTGTGTCCATCACCTCGGCAGAGGCGCTGGATGCCCGGTCGCGGCTCACGCGGACGGGTGTCAGTGTTTTGGGACTTTCTGCCTGAACAGAAGGCCCTGGGCCTGCAGATCCGGAGGCCTGCATGCCCTTTGGTTGCGGAGCAGTACGGGCTGCTTCCGCTGAGGGGGCAGTTGGCGCTACCGCCTGTCCACTGTGCGTGGTACGTGCGGCCGCCGCGAACCTTTGTGACACTGCCCCCTTGCGTGCCACGTCCGCGAATGAAGTTCCCTGTGGAAAGGAAAGGCGTTTTCGCGCCTCCCTAAAGATGTTTTCCGTTACCTTGAGTGTTATTTCTTTTTCTTTTTTCCATGCGGGACAACTACGAGAGTAGGCTGCGTGCCCACCTTCGCAGTTTGCACAACGGGGAACTTATACACATTCGTCTGCAGGGTGATCGTGCGAACTACATTTGGCACAGGTTTGACGGCCGCGGCAGCTCTGAGAGCCGTGACCGAAACGCTGGCACTTAAAGCAACGCCACGGGTTTCGGATGTAAGGTCTGATCTTTAGCTTCAGGTAGCCTGTTTCAAGATATTCTGGTAGGGTGCTTGTGGAAAATGTGATAATCAGGTGTTTCGTCGGGATTTCTTTGTCGTCACGTCTGATTTTAATTCGCTGTACGTGCGTCAGATGGTGTTCGTTCCAGCCCTCAAGGAGCTCACTCTCAGTCAAGTCAAGCAGGTCTTGGTCAGACACTACACCTCGGGAGCTGTTGAGCGATCGGTGTGGTGTAAGTGAGACAGGGGTGCTTCCAAAAGAGGTGAGTTTTGAAAGTTTTTCGTACTGGATCTTACTATGCACTTCCAGAAGAAGGTCCCCACTAGCCATTCTTGTAGCCTTATAGCCTTGACCGAGTGTGTCGGTGAGGCATTTGGATACAAGAAAAGGAGAGATCGTTCTTGCGTTATTTTCGAGTGTTTCGCCGGGATTACGTGGAAGCGTGGAAAAATTTCTGTGGGATTTGACAAGGCATTCAAAGTCTCTTCGGTGCGCCCTCTCTTTGTAAGACGACGATCATTCAGTGGAGGAAATGAGGTTGAGGCGATAGATTATGTATAGTTTCGGCAGCCATGCCAGCCGCCCACCATGGAGCCCAACATGGGGACGCGACAGCACTTATATATATATATATATATATATATATATATATATATATATATATATATATATAGGCATGCCAACGTCAGCTGTACACAGCCACTATAACCAAATATAATGTGCCCAAGAGAGGGCACACACACAAGGTTAACCCTCGCCGCCAGGAAAAACGGAAGTAAATAGAAGTGAGGAGAAGACAGGAAAGATGAAAAGTGGGAGAAAAGACGAAGATGTGAGGGGAGAGAGAGACAGGAAAAGGCGACTGCCGGTTTCCCCTGGGTGGGTCAGCCCAGGGGTGCCGTCTACGTGAAGCCGGGGCCAAAGGGGTGTGTTGCCTCTGCCGGGGGCCTTAAAGGGTCCAATCACCCGGCGTCGGCTCAACCCCCAGGATCCCCTTTTCCGCGGACACGGCAAAGCCACGCACGGCTAGGCGTGGTGTCGGTCCGTGGTGTCGCTACACACCAAACGCCTGCTTGCGCAGACGCCCCTGTGGGGGGCTGGGCCCACAGGATGGAATGCAGACGCGCCTCCTGCCTTACATATTGTACACCTGCTGAAATACTGACCCAGGTAGTCGTGGCTATAGCCAACTGGGCTATAGTGAACGTGTCTGCTTGAAAGAGGCACCCTGTCACCGATTCTTGCACGTGAGACGCGTGTTTCACAGTGACCCTACGGTGACGGCCCTGCACTCATTGCACGGTCTCAGAGCCTCCGATTTAACATCTCTATGGGTCCAACTAGCTTTTGTCTTTATATCCTTGGAAAGTTAGCATCCCCCGTAATTATTTATAACTCTATGTGAGCGAGAGGTTTCAGAAATTTCAGGAGCCCTTCACCTTACTAATTCTTAACAGCCAAGCTGTTTAGCAAATAGTGCCTTGTTCACAGCCCTACCAGAAACAGTCATCCTCATAAAGAGTATTTATCACAAAAATTGGGTAATCCCACAATACAGAATTTCCACTAAAAGGGAAGAAGGCAACAGAACAACAAATGGCTGCTAAGCGACGGCTGTGAGCCGAAGACCCCGAGTATACGTACAACGAGGGAATACTAGGGAACGGGAAAGGCAACGGCGGCGGCGAGTAGACCGCGAAGCGATGGAACGTCTACGCCAGCAACAACGTGTCTGTGATTGTCCGTGGTTTAACTCGAACCTCTCTGGCCGATAACAACGTAGAAACAACCTATCATCATCTAGTCGAAGCCTAACAACGACGCATGCAAGCAACCTCGAAACTACACTCTTAAAAAAAAGGTTGTAGTACTTACTAACTTCGGCTTACTAACTACTTGTCACATATGTTACTACCCTGTTAGTAAGTGCGGTTAGTAACGGGGAGGTTAGTAACCGTTACAACCCTCGCCGTTACAAAGGCACTTAGTAGCGGTTACTACCCTTCTCGTTGCTAACTAGTAAAATAGGTAGTAATGGTTACTACCAAAAACACATTAGTAACCATGATCCTTTCGCTCACGAGTCTTGTTTTTATAACGGTCAAATTCGCGAGCATCAACATTGCGATATATCATTAGGTAATTACGCACAGCATGTCATGAATCAGAACAGCACACACACACAACGACAAGGCTACGCGACACGTATAATTCATAAGCGGTTCCAAGAGTATATATAGCCCTACCTTTGGGGTACGCAGCTGGTGCCGGTGAGCAGCTAGGCTTTAGAATAAGTAGTTTAAGCTATGCGCCTATACTTATATAGCGTACAATTTTATTAGGTGCACGAGGTAACGTATCATACCCTAACTAAGGCCTAGAAACAACCTAGAAGAAACCACATTAATCTTCAGAATTGTCCAGTTTCGCTGTTTCAAACCTTGCGGGCTTAGTTCAAGTTTCGATAATTTTTTGAGGGGATGTTTTTTCGAACATGTGCCCTTAGGGCATTAGAAGGGCGTATTCATGATCTAACAAAATTTAGAAAAAAAGCCAGAAATAGTGGTATGTGAAATCTGTGTGCCATGGTACAGTACATGTGCCTTTAGTATTTCGTCTCCGTCCATGAGCCGACATCGAACCCGCGTCTTTCTAGTAAACAGCTAGCTGCATCCGTCCACGAAACCGCTGCCAATGCATCCACAGCTATCCGTGCGCTTCTGCTAAGCCTTTCCTAAAGGAAAGTTCAGGACTTATTGGCAGAGCACATGAGATATTCACGCACAAAATAAACTGCACGTTATGAAGCCTCCACTTTCTAATTGGCCGCCAGTATCACTCACGGTGCACAGAAGTAAAAATTACCAGGACACACACACCGCACACACTCATACCATTTGTCCGGTGATGATCCACCTTTGTGCGATAGATGTGGGTAGCAATCGGAGAAAATAGTTTTCGATGAATTTTTATTTTTACACAAGAGCAATGAACACGTTATTTTGAAAACTTTAGCTCAGCTTATAACCGGTTTGTACAAACTCGGTTTGCGGGAAAGATAGAAAGGCACGTGAATCAAGGGGGAGAGGGTGAACGGTGAACAAGTTGAAGTTGAAAAGAGGGGAGGTGGAAGTTTAGAATACAAAAGCCATTGTGAGACGTGCTCGAACACCGAGGGTGGGTGTATAAAAAGACGACGACTTGCCGAATTGTCACTACACTTGCTACTTCTCAAGCTGTGCAGCATGGGCTCTCGCCTCGTGAACGAACTGCTTCTCCGGCTTCGCCAACGGCAACTGCAGCCAATGATCATGAAACTGACAGCGGCGTTCGTGCTGGAGGCCTGCCGTAGCCGCGGTTTCACGGAGTGCACCGAGATTCTGGACATGGCCTGCGATGCCGTGGAGTACGGCGCGGCCGTGTTCACGGAATATGACGAGGACGGAGACGGTTGGATCAGGGACAGCGACTTGCAGGCAGCTCTGGAAACCTGTGGGTTCACAGTCCGAGGGGAATACCTGACACGTCTGCGCGTGACATATTCTCATCACGGCTGTATTTCCTACGACGGTTTCCTGAAAGCCTGTGCGCGCGTCGCGAAACGTCACTGGTGAAGTCTGCTGTCCGCTGTACCTTAGCGCTTCTGAAAAGGCCCTTTTCAGGGCCACCCAATTTTTGCATTGGCTGAGTGCGCCACTGGCGATCACGCTCCGTGTTGCCCTCATAACATTCTCTTTAGAATATACTTAGCTCCATTACAGTAGGTTGACCGGTTGCTTCATACGGATTTCAATGTTTGCCGAGGTTAAAAAATCTAATTTTTTGCATGATGCCCCGGTCACCTCGCCGCAGTTCCGTACGCTGCAGGGCACGGCTATTCTAACACCGTGCTGCAGGGTAAAACATCTATGTAAAATTCGAAATGTTTTTACAGAAATGTTGGATGGTCGTATAAATATTATCTCTTAATGATAGTAGCAGAAATGATGTCGTGAAAAAAGAGAGAATTTGCGCTGTTATATTCAGTGGTTGGTACAGATGACAGGTCAGGTGTACGCTTTATGCCAAGAACGCCTTTGAGAACATGCGTTCCTAATAAATAAAGTGTTCAGATTTATGAAAGCAAGATAACAAAAATAGTGAGAGTTTTAGATTCTAGAAAACGGCAGTTTTAAACATGCTGCCGTCTTTGCTTTGGCGCGCTGCAATCTTCTCTTTTAACGGGCGATGTTCGTTAGCTCCTCCCAGCAAAATAGCTTTTTCGTGACATGTCTGCAGTCATGTGAGTGACAGTTCGCTAACTACCTTTTGTGGTTGCTCTGTGTTTAATCACTGTTGTTTGTATACATATTTTGAAGCACTGCTCCCACGTGGTACCAAGGTGTGTGACACATCCACGTGTCCGGCGCCTGGCAGCTTGTTGAGTCACGCCACCGTTTTCTCTCCACCCTCCCATGTTATTCCCCTCTCT
This sequence comes from Rhipicephalus sanguineus, assembly GCF_013339695.2. Lineage (NCBI taxonomy): Eukaryota > Metazoa > Arthropoda > Arachnida > Ixodida > Ixodidae > Rhipicephalus > Rhipicephalus sanguineus. The sequence continues at coordinate 23,767,537 of NC_051182.1, forward strand.
CTCCACTTCACCTCCCCATTTTCAAAACTTCCCACAGCACACCGTTTCTCGAATAAAAGAATAAAGCCCAGAAAGGAAAACCACTGTCAGCTTTAGTCACCCACACACCCTTTTGTCCTGTTCACAGGGTTCTCATTCCGGGTACTCGAAAATGCGTTTCATGCTTCCAGTTCTTTCAACAATCCATGGAACAACGGGTGATTTTGTAGCCCCTGTAAAAAGAAGTGACAAAGCGGTGACGGATCAGCGCACGACCATGACAACCTGGGCATTGAGTGACTAGAAGAACAGGGAAGGGGAGGGGGGGAGGAGACCTCCTTATTTCCAATATGGGTCATAGCAAGAAAAAATGGAGAAGCATGCTGGTTTTTCCGCGTTTCTCAACCGGACATCAATTTCCAGTAGCCACGTGCTACATATAAATCATTGCTTAGCCGCATTAAGGTACCATAAAAAGAAAACCCGCATTTCCCCGAAGGGGAGTATGAGGAAGTGCGAAGCACGGGGTGATGCTATGAGGGGGCGCGCGCGACTAAACTGCAGAGCCGAGCGAAGGAGACGGCAGCGAGAGAGCACGCGCCAGCCGACCCACGGAGGTCTGGCCGTTTTTAAGTGCAAAGCACTTTTACTGATGATGATGATTAAGTGTAATTAATGATTTTAAAGTGTTGTTGTCATGATGCATTTGTACACACACACACATTTATATATGAAGTATTATTTATTTATTTTACACTTGACGCTTTTCATATGATGCATTAATGCACCTCGCCAGTGCGTCACACACATACACACACTACACACATCACTACAGATCAGCACCTATTCGTGTTATCGTTGTAGCTCACGGTTAGTACCAGCGCTTTGTGATCCGAGAAATGGACGGTGAGCGGATCCGGCAGGACGGCGCGGACCGTACTGTTCGTACTGAACGCCAAGTCTATGAAGCCACCGTTGACCGTGGTCGGAAACTCGAGAGACAGACACGTCATCGAGAAGCCGGCGCGGCGCTCGCAGCCACGGCGCGGAGGCGCCAGCTGCACAACACGCCGTGACGTCACGGCGCGGATAGCGGTGCGGAGCCGGCGCGGGGCGCGCGCAGCCACGGAGCGGAGGGCGGAGCGCGCGCAGTCACGTGGGGCGTGACGTCGCTGCGCCGTTGCTGCAGACGCTCCTCTCCGCTCCTCGCGCCGTTGCTAGGGGAGAGGAGGAGGAGCGCGGATGCCGGCGGAGTTTTCGGGGTCGCTTAAGAAGTGCATTCGCACTTAAAACATTCTTGCGTTAAAACACACCCTCCATAATCATCGAACATTCATAGCGTAATACTTATAATAATTGCTGGGGTTTTGCGTCCCAAAAGAAAGATATGATTATGAGAGATGCCGTAGTGGAGGGCTCCGGAAATTTCGACCCTTTGGTGTTCTTTAACGTGCACCTAAAACTAAGTACACGGGCCTCTACCGTTTCGCCTCCATCGAAATGCGACCGCCGCGGCTGGGATCGAACCCGCGACCTTCTGGTCAGCAGCTTAGCACCGTAACCGCTATACCACCGTGGCGGATATAGCGCAATACTTGAATGAATGAAATTTCAGGTAACAGGACCTTATCTGGAATGTTGCGGCACTGTTAACTGTTAACCTCAGTTGTATGATTAGTCCAAATTTCAATGCAATTTTTTCGCTAATAATGGCATTCCCTAAAAAACTAGGAAAAGTTCGAATGTTGGATTTTTAAAATTTTATCTTCAACAAGGCTCCCGTGATTGTTCCGAAACGTTATTTTTCTTTCCACAGATTGTTTTTTTTTCGTTTTGGCTTGGCGGTTTCCTTCTTCGATTGAAGATGATATGCGAAATTCTCAGCAGAAGATAGCGCATAGAAGATATTTAGCAATGTCAACATTTATGAACAAAAGGAAAAAGAAATGTTCGGACCTTTAACCACGCTTATTTCGCGATTTAAATGTGTGCACCAGTCTTCATAATGACTGTCGGCTACGCTGCGGTGGTACTAAAAAAGCCCGAAGATATAGTCTTTCCAAGCAACGTCGAGCGGCGCCACTGCTCTTATCGCAAAAGGGGGCATCCATGGCCACAACACTGCCGCGCGTGCGCAGCGCGCTTGGATTGCATCTGTGGTCTGTCACAATGTAACTATTGCCTTCTAGCAGTGCTCTGCGCCGAATAAGGGGTGCATGCGTGCACGTGCCCTTGCAGCCGCCGCTGGCAAATCCGGCGAGAAACTGCCTTCGCGGGCAGCGTCTGCTCCCAGTAACGCATAGCTCAGCCGCGTGAGCGTCGCACCCAAACTTGAGCTTGGGTTTCCTATTGGCGTCGGTTCTAACTAAGAGACTTGGCGTAGGGACGTGTGGCTTCAACACGCCCAACAAGTGTGTGCTGTAAATTGATCGTAATCCCGCCAATATACATCTGTTGTTCTGCACAAAAGCGGGGATTGCTTACGGACGCCACGGCCCACGGGTCATTCATGGAATCATTTGAATAAGTGATTTCTGCTGTTGGTGTTACCATATTTTTTTTTTGCATGAAATACGGGATTTCCGTATGAAAATGCCCAAAGTATACCTCCTGAGGCATTAAAATTCTCTTGTAGGCTTAGCAGTAGCAAAAAAAAAAAAAGAAAACCGGGCGTGATGTAGCTTTCCATCTTTGCTGTCAGTCCTGATGGAGATAAGAACACACTGAATCACTGGTGACTCATGCTATCCAGGGAGCTCAAGAATGAGTTTCACGTTTCTACTTTTTTTTACCTCTTTTGTTGCGACGCTTTCTATATTATTGAGCTGGCAGACAGTGCGGTTGAAACCCTTTTGTAAAGAGAAGCTTACAAAGCATTTATCGTCCTTGACGGGTTAGAGAGAGAGAGAGAGATGCCACCCAACTTCTAAGAAAGCAGCGTGGAAGAGCAGAAACTTCCGAGAGTTCCGTTCGGTTCCCGGCGGCGTGTAACGCAGGAAGTGAACGCAACAAAACTGCAACAAAATCCACTGAGTACCAACAGTTAGAAGTGAGCGCTGGTTTGCTAGTCGTTCCATATTTTTTGCTACGTTGGTGCGCTGTTACACGCCGCTCTAAGAAAGGATCGAGGCGAATTCCCCTGAGTCATCTGGCTTAGTAGTTGCTCCCAACTTCCATCGTTTTCTTATCTCCCTATTGAACAATCCTGTCAATAGTATACTGCTTCAATATAATTGTTGGGGTGTAGCGTTCCCTGCTTTCAATTATCCTCTCCCCTACCCCCTCTTTCCAAAGCATGGGCTCGTTGAATTTCTCCAGCACACCGTAGCTAATTTCGCTTATGAATAGGGGTGCGTAGTGGTGTTCAAGTGGACACAGCGTCTGCCAACAACGCGGGAGGTACTCGTTTTTTCTAGTGTGTCGCCGGCTTAAGTGTTCCCTGTTTGGGCACACATTCCTCGACAAGTTGGCCTCATGGTTTTCGCTTTTAACGCGATAGCGTTAAATATCTTGTTTCGCAGAAATTCATGTGTCGTCGGCGGCGTCTTTGGTTGCGAGCGAAAACTTGAGGTAGATGCGAATAAAGATAGGACGACTTGTGCACTTCTGCTTTTTTTGCGGCACTGTTTGGGCCTCCACCGAGAAGCGAAGGCAGGCTAGAGATGGGCAAGGCGATAGTGTGCATGCGTGCACATATCGCGTTCAACTCTTAAAGGCGAAGCTTAAGGGTTCCCCAATTTTTTTCCGTTTAATTACGTTTACCTTAACGCCAACAAAACCACCCGGTGCTTACTTATGGGTTGCAAAAGGAAGCGTCTTTCCTGCATCAAGCCACTATTACTGACTTATATACGGTATTCTACCCCTGGATGCTGCATGTTACTTGACTCGTGGTGCTAACGCAAAGGGTAGCTCTTATTTATTTTTTGGATCCACGACAAAGCTCCGCACACATTCTGCAGAAATGCTGCAGAAATTCTGCAGACGTTCTGCAGACATTCTGCCGGCATGCTGCATCTTAGGTGCTACAAATGCTCTGCAGACTTTCTGCAGAAAGGGTGCTCCAATTGCCTACTGGGAGGTGACAAGGGGTGACAAAAAGTCTGTCACTTTTCTTTCCGCATTCCGAATCAGGGGTGACTCGTGGTCTGTAGAATTTCTGCAGATAGGTTGTAAGTTTTTTTGTAAGGGCTGGAAGAGCGGCATTTCTAGAGCCCGTTATAAACTCTCTTGATGATGATGATGATGATGATGATGCAAACTTTATATGGGTCCAGAGAAGACGCAGGGGAGACCCCGCGCCACCCGGCTAGTTCCACGTAGGGACTAGCCACGTAGGGACCCACTCGGCCACAAATCGTAGTTTTTGTGAAGTTGGGAAGCACCCACCACGATATTATTCGTTATTCTGCGGAGAAGCGAGGTACCATATGTAAGGCATTATGTGCATTTTGTTGATGCGACGGTTGATGACGATGAAGAATTATGGCTGAGCCCTTTGTAATGGGTTGGAAGCTTTAAACGACCCACTAGTTACGTAATTCATAGTGTGACGCCCGTTCACAGAATTCGCGTTTGTGTGACGCCTGGTTGTTATTTCACTCTTCTGCCACACTACATTACATATGTTAATGTGGTTCCTTCCCGACATGAAGCCTGTATAGGGTCTTTTTGCTACGCAGTGTCAAGCACTGGCATGGCCCTGATGTAGTACATTGGGCTCCCACGCAGAGGGCCCAGGTTCGAACCTCCTTCCATCCTGGAAATTTTTCTTATTTCCTTTTTTAATTTCGTGCGATAGTGGTTACAGACACCGGCGGCGGCGGCAGACAACTACGGCGCCAGAAACGGCCGTTCAAAGGATCTCACAACCAGCTTTCGCTGTAAATGAATGTAACAATACAAATATTTTACACAAATCTTCTGTGGCAGTACTTTTTTATACGGCCAATTTGGGTTGACCGGTTTCTCCGTACTAGTTTGAAGGTTTGCTTTAGTTAACAAATTTTCGATCGAGCCGAGGTCACTCACTCGAGTTTCACGCGCTATAGCACTGTAAAAGATGTATGTAACAATACAAATATTTTTACAGAAATCTTCTGTGGTCGTACTTCTCTGTACGGCCACAGAGCTTCTTGAGTCACACAGGTTTATCTGTTATTTTTCTTTACAGAAATGGTATCGTGAAAAAAAAGAGACGCACTTAAGGTCAGTGCGCTGTGCAGATGACCGGTTACGTGTATTTTTACGCGAATAACGTCTGCAAAAGACGCGTTGAGAAGCATTAAATTGTTGATAACTGAAAAAAAAAAGATAACGAGAGTAATTACCTTAGCTTGAAGCGAAACGCGCTTTTGTACATGCTGCAATGTTCTATCAATGGGCTGTGTTCGTGATCTGCTGTGAGCGAAGCTCCTCCTATTATTTACACTGATGCCATCAGCTGAGTGACACAGTTGCCTAACTACTTTTTTCTTTATTGAAGTGATGAATGGGAGAGGATGGTGCCTTTATGGTTGCACCGCCTACTCCTTCCGGCTTAGCAGAAGAAATATGCAATAAAAAGAAAAGGAAGAAGGACACAAATGTGACACCGTCAAAAATATGCAAAATCATACTACAGTCGAACACATATGAGTCTCAAGTAGTCGAGAACAAGTTGAAATAGGTAAAATATGTAGACGCCCAAACAGATATTGTGTATGGCATGCCATACACAGGGAGCCTCTCTAAGTCAAATAATTACACATCACATCAAACGCTCGATTACAACGTTGTAGAATTCGTGCGGTTGTGTATTCAATCGCTGTTATTTGTAAACTAATTTCGACACGGCGCCGCCGGAGCGAACTTCTGGCATGGCAGCTGATTGGCGCATGACACCTTGTTGAACCACACAGGTTTTTTTTTTTTTTTCACCCTCCCCATCCTTCCCTATTATTGAACCCACAGTATTCTGCGCCTTTCCCTTTTCACACATTCCCGCAGCATACCATTTCCCGGACGAAGGAATAAAGGGCAAAAGCCGCGCCCATCAGCGTTTAGGCACTCGCTCTGGGTACTCGTTCCGTGTGCTCGAGAAAACTCTTTTCATGCTTTCATTTTTCTCAGCGATTCCTGGAACAACTAGAAATTTCACAGCCCTGCTAAAAAAAAATTGCAAAACGGTGACGGAGGTAAAGTACATCCCCTAGAGCATGTGGAAAGAGTCAGGAGAGGTACTGAGGGTGGGGGCCTTATTATCTCCATCATAACTAACAGCACACAAAAATCTGAGCAAAACAGAGAGCTGAGCTAGCCGGTAAGTTTGCATTCCAAAAAGACAGGGCGTGCAACGCAGACACAGTAAAGGAGGTACGACACCACAAACGCCGAATAACAACTGAAGAAGGCACAACGGACTAAAATAAAGGAGGCACAAAGCTTATCTGCGCATGCCCGTGAAATAGGTGACCTATGAATCCACCACGCGTGGGGGAATTCGTGAAATATATCTCTTATTGCATTTGATTTCATCATTATGTGAGTTAGTCGATGGTTGCCTCACCCGTCCGCTACCACTATCATCGATATGCCATGCCTCAATCGTCAGGCGCATTTCTTCATGCCTATGCCGGTACCACGGTGCACGAAACACTTTAGGAGAGAGAACGCCAAGACTACCCGCTTCTCGACTATGTTCTGCTTCGCAAGAAGCTCGAGAGATAGCGCTACAAACTTCGATTCGGTAAAGTCCCTTGATCTAGAAAGTAGCGACACTCCTCAATTCTCCTCGGATTTCTCCCCTCCCCTGGCCGGCGCGCTGCGCACGGCACGCTGAACCCTCCACTGGCTCGCCGCAGCCGCATTAAAATCACTGCGCGCGCTTGTTTAATCGGCCCCTTGAAGCATCAAATGAGAACCTGTTTCTTAAGCAATAGTCATGACGAAAGTGGGCTTCCGATAGAACAAACTGACAAATATATTTTTAAAGACGCTTCGGTATATACAAATAAGCGCTTCGAAAAAAAATGAGTATATCAACTGGCGGCTGAGCGGTTTACCTTCCCGTCGCCGCCTGTGCTGTCCTTAACACGGTGTATTAACGCATATAATGTAACCAGCATAAAGTATAGGCGAGAATTTTTTTCATAATTGTGGTCTTGATGAGGCAAAAAAGGCACCCAAGAAGGAACGTGGTGGTTTACTTAAATTGGGCCAAATGAGTTAGCTAGAAGCCTTTTTGTGTCAATGCCGCTGTCAGACACGCACACGATGCATGCACGCAGGCACACACACACGCCTATACACACGTGATAAATACACGCACATACGTACACACACGGACATGCATACACACGCGATACAGACACGCACACACATAGATACACACGATCATACGCACGGGATACAGGCAGGCACGCTCATACACATGCAATATAGATACGCACATACATACACACGCGCGTACACACGTGCGTGGACATGCGAACAGACACGCACGCACTTACATACACATGCGCATACACACGTGATATAGACACGCACGCACATACATACATATACACGCGCATATAGACGCGATACAGACACGCACATACATACATACATACATACACACGCGATACAGACACGCGCGCTCATACATACATACACACGCGATACAGACACGCACGCTCATACATATATACACACGCGATATAGACGCGCACGCACATACATACACACGTGATACAGACACGCACGCATACATACACACGCGATACAGACACGCACGCTCATACATACATACACACGCGATACAGACACGCACGCTCATACATATATACACACGCGATAGAGACGCACACGCACATACATACACACGTGATACAGACACGCACGCAATACATACACACGCGATACAGACACGCACGCTCATACATACATACACACGCGATACAGACACGCACGCACACACATACACACGCGATACAGGCACGCACGCTCTTACCTACATACACACGCGATACAGACACGCACGCTCATACATACATACACACGCGATACAGACACGCACGCACATACATACATACACACGCGATACAGACACGCACGCACATACATACATACACACGCGATACAGACACGCACGCACATACATACACACGCAATGCAGACACGCACGGCACATACATACACACGCTATGCAGACACGCACGCACATACATACACACGCTATGCAGACACGCACGCACACACATACACACGCTATGCAGACACGCACGCACACACATACACACGCGATGCAGACACGCACGCGCATAAATACACACGCAATGCAGACACGCACGCACATACATACACACGCAATGCAGACACGCACGCACATACATACACACGCAATGCAGACACGCACGCACACACATACACACGCTATGCAGACACGCACGCACACACATACACACGCGATGCAGACACGCACGCGCATAAATACACACGCTATACTGAGACGCAGGCACATACATACACACGCGATACAGACACACACGCACATACACAGCGATACAGAAACGCACGCGCATGCACAAGTGATACAGAGTATACAGACACGCACGCGCAGGCGCACGCATACACATACGTGCGTACACGCACAAACACCGCGAATACACAAACGCACGCACATGCACTCACACGTTAACACGTGCGCACACGCACATACAAACGCAGGCGCACATATGCGCACATACAAACACGCATACACCTGCACACACCCGTACACACACGCCTGGAGGGTTGACGCCTGGAGGGTTCATGGCTGGCGTGAGCAGCTGAAAGCGCGCGAAGTTTGCTTGCGCTCGCTTCTCGTGACGTCACGGTCACCTGACTGGGAGCTATCGCGCGTCGCAGCCATTCAGCGTTGCGGATGCGCCGGCTCCGCGAAAGAGAGGGTGAAAAAAGAGGAGGTTGACGGCGCGGCGAGGATGAGCCGGCGTGGATAAAGGAGCGTCGCTACTTTCCAACATCAAGGGGCTTTACGACTCGGTACGCTGCCTTGACGACCGCGCGCATCGAAACGCTCTACGAAACGACCCGTTCATGATGATGATTATTGGGGTTTTGTGGCGCAAGGGCCATGAGTGGCCAAAGAGCGCCATGTCTATTATGTGGTGTTAGCGATGACCAATGATTACGATGACCGGGTGTATTGTGGCTGTATAGAGGCCTAAATCACGTGCTTTAAAGAAGCGTAAAAGATGTGTATACAGTATAAAATATGGCAGTGATAAGTGGTGTGATCTATGGGTGTGGGATAAATGACGAGTGATCATGGTATTTACAAGTGAGAGGCGGGATAACAGCACGAGTGCTTCCTCAAGGCCTTTGCGCCCAAAGGCCGGGAGGCAGGTGCTTCCTTTGATAGAGGTACCGCAGCAACAGCCTCAGTCATGAGACCGCGCTACGGGCGCCTGGAAAAATAACGTTGAAATTATGTACATCTTTTAGATACTCAAAGAGGGACTGATATTTAAAAAGTGGTTCTCTGTCAATGAACATACCGGGATGAAGTGGGAACTGCAGGTATATTGATGAAAAATGCTTTTTTCTGAGAGCGCCTAGCTCTGTGCATTGCAGTAGGGTGTGGAGTACAGTTAGTGGCTCGCCACAGTGATCACACAGAGGTGGGTCGCCTCCAGACAAAAGATATGAATGTGTACTATGTATGTGGCCTATCCTCAGTCTGCAAAGTGTAACTTCTCTGTAGCGTGACTTCGATACCGGCGGCCAATTACCCAGGTGCGGTTTGACAACGTGTAGCTTATTTCTTGTCTGCGTATCCCATGTGCTCTGCCAAAAGGCCCTGATCTTTCTTTTGAGGAAGGGTTTTAAATCTAGTGGGGGAATAGCTACGAGTGTATTGGGACTGTTTTCGTGGGCGGATACTGCTAGGTGATCCGCCAACACGTTGCCTGGAATCTCGCGGTGCCCTGGCACCCAGCACACTACAACATGTTGTTCGAGTGTATATATAGTGCATAAAAGAGAGTATAGCGAGACAAGCACAGGGGTTTTGTGTTTTTTAAGAGTTTTTAAAGCTTTCACCACGCTTAGGGAATCCGTGTAAATAACTGCCTTTTGTAGTTTTGATTGTTTTATGTGCTTAACAGCCGCAAGTATCGCGTAAGCTTCCGCTGTGAAGATACTTGAGTTTGGGTGCAGAATACCGGAATCGGAAAAGGATGGACTAACCGCTGCGTACGACACAGAAGTATTGGACTTTGAGGCGTCTGTAAAGAATTCAGGACAAGTGTACTTGTGCTGGAGTTCGAGAAAGTGTGTACGGATATGTGCAAGTGGCGCGTGCTTCGTAACTTCCACGAAAGAAACATCACAATCTATAAGCTGCCACTGCCACGGCGGGAGATGTGGAGCGGGAGCCATTAGAGAGTGTTCGAGAAGTGGCACACACCGTTTCTACAGCTAGGCCCCTCACGCGGAGGGAGTAGGGCTCTGTCATCGAAGGACCGGTTGTCGAAAGGGCAGAGCTGGACAAATCATTGATTGTGGAGTGTGAGGGGTGTTCCTTGTTGGCGTTTACCTTCAGAAAATATACAAATGATAAGTAGGATCTCTGTAGGTGGAGCGACCACTCGTTCGATTCGGCGTAGAGGCTTTCTACAGGGCTAGTTCGAAAGGCGCCCGTAGATAGTCGAATGCCTAGATGGTGGACAGGGTCAAGCATCTTTAGGGCGCTTGGCGTCGCAGATTGATAGATTATTGCCCCGTAGTCTAGGCGAGTGAGTATGAGGCTTTTATACAAGTTCATCAGACACTTTTTGTCACTACCCCACGTATTATGTGACAACACCTTTAGAACATTCATTGTTTTTATGCATTTGTTTCTTAGATGCTTAATGTGTGATACGAACGTCAGCTTACTATCCAGGATAAGGCCTAGGAATTTGTGCTCCGTCTTTACGGAGAGATGTTGACCATGCAGGTCAATATCTGGATCAGGATAAAGGCCTCTCTTTCGGGAGAACAGAACACAGGTGCTTTTTTGAGGATTAAGACTAAAACCATTCTCATCTGCCCATTTGGAGATCTTGTTCAGCCCTATTGATTGATTGATTTTATTGGCGCAAGGGCCACTCTTGGCCAAAGAGCGCCATTTCAATAGAAGTTAGTGGCAACTAATTAGAAGAAGTTCAAGGATGTAGATGTGACATGGCTGTAAATGGGCCTAAAATGGGTCGCTGCAAAAGTGTAAAAGACATAGGTAATAAAATATGGGGATGACTGGTGGTATACTAAAGAGGGCTTAGTTGCGTAAATAATGATTCTGTATTACGGATAATATATGGCGCTTGTAAAATATACCCGGGAGCACTACTGCCTTAGCAGAGCCCTTGTTTAGAAGGATCTGAAGGCGCGTGCTACACAAAGTATGACACCCGCAGCAGCACCATCTCTAGAGAGGGTGTGCTACGAGTTTTTTGGCACTATAACATTCAATGCGACGCTCTTTTATGTAGTTTAATACAGCCTTACTGTCGAATAAAGGCTTCACCCCAAGAAATAATAAAGGATGTAGGGGGACGTGCTCTTTGTAGATTAAAGGGAAGTGGCGTTTACGTCTATTTCAGCTTCCCGGCACTCAATTAAGACGTGGAGGACGGTGAGTTGGTCGCCACATCTCCCACAGATGGGAGGCTCTTTACCAGTTAGGAGATGTGAATGTGTGTCATATGTGTGTCCTATTCTGAGGCGACAAAGGATGACATCATTCTTTCGTATTTTTTGTTGTTGGGTGCCAGTCTCCTAGCTGTGGCTTAATTAGGTGTAATTTGTTTGAGGCTTCCTTATCCCACAAGTGCTGCCAATAGCTCTTAAGGGTTTTTTCAGAGTTGGTTTCAGGTCAGTGGCAGGAACAGCTATTGAGGAAGTACTTGGTTGCTTGTTATCGATGTTGCCATTTCATCGACAAGTACGTTACCTTTGATGCCTCTGTGCCCGGGAACCCAGCATAATACAACCCGCCGATTGTTGGCATAGCCGGCACTAATCATTGAATAGAGTTCCCTAATTATGGGGTTTTTAAGTTTCGGGGGAAGCATTAGAGCCCTTACAACACTTAGGGAATCTGTAAAAACAACTGCCTTATGCACCTTTGTTTTCTTAATTTGTTTAACAGCTGATAGAAGTGCATATGCTTCCGCTGAAAAAATACTTGTTTCTGGTGCAAGAGCTCCAGATTCAGAGAAAGACGGTCCAATGGCCGCATACGACACACCAAGGTTTGATTTTGATGCATCTGTGTAGTATTCAGGGCTGGAGTATTTCGTTCGCAGTTCTAAAAAGTACATTTGAATATGGATGTCGGGAGCATGCTTTGTGACTTCCATAAACGACGTGTCACATTCCACCGTCTGCCACTGCCACGGTGGTGGAAGTTTCACTGGGGCCATAAGGCTGTACTGTAGGAGTCGAACACCGACTTCCTCGCCAAGTTTCCTCACACGTATTGAAAACGGTTCCGTCACGGATGGTCTATTGTGGAAGAGCGTTGCGCTAGACGTGGTCATTTAGGATTGCGTGACAGGGGTGTTCTTGGTTAGATTGGACTTTGAGAAAGTATTTGAAGCTTGTGACGTTCTTTGAAGGTGTAGCGACCATTCGTTGGATTCGGCATATAAACTTTGTACAGGGCTTGTTCTGAAGGCGCCAGTAGCCAGGCGGATACCCAAATGGTGAACAGGATCCAACATTTTAAGTGCACTGGGTCTGGCGACTGATAGACTTCAGAGCCGTACTCTAATCGTGTACGAACAAGGCTTTTGTAAAGGGTCATTAGACAGTTCCTGTCACAACCCCGTGTCGTCCTAGAGAGCACTTTCAATACATTCATCGCTTTCAAGCACTTTTGTTTTACATATTTTAAGTGGGGAATAAAACCTGAGCTTTGAATCTAAAATTACGGCCTAAAAAACTCTGGTCGCTTTGTACCGGAAGACGTCTTTGTTAAGTTCTATATGTGGCTCCGCGACCAGGCTCTCTTCCTAGGAAGAGCACGCATGTGCTCTTTGTGGGGTTTATCTTAAACCATTTCGTTCTGCCCATTTCGATACCTTGTTTAGAGAGAGTTGAACTTGTCGTTCGCAGATTCCGAGGTACAGGACTTAAAACCTAATTGTACATCATCTACATAAACAGAGTAGAAGATTGCTTTCGGGATGACGGATGACAACGAATTCATTTTCACTATGAAAAGTGTGCAACTCAATACCCCTCCTTGGGGGACTCCAGTTTCCTGGATGAACGGTCTAGAAAGAGCACTGCCTACCTTCACTCGAAAAGTCCGGTTAGTGAGGTAGCTCTCGATTACTCTTAACATACTTCCCCGATCCATTGAAGAGAGATCTTGTAGAATTCCGAATCGCCAGGTGGTGTCGTACGCTTTTTCAAGATCTAAGAATACTGACAAGAAAAAGTTTGTGAATGAATGCATCTCGTATGTTTGACTCCATGCGTACAAGGTGATCTATTGTTGACTCTCGTGCCTGAATCCGCATTGGAATGGGTCTAGTATTTTTCTATTTTCCAAGGTGTGGAGTAAGCGACAGTTAATCATCTTTTCGAAGAGTTTACACAGGCAACTCGTTAATGCTATTGGCCTGTAGCTACTTGCTATTGCTGGGTCTTTTCCTTCCTTAAGGACAGGTATTATGATGGCTTCCTTCCATGAAGACGGTATATATCCTGCTTCCAATATCGTGTTGTAAAGATGAAGGAGTGTGATTTGTGTCTGAGGGTGTGCATGTTTAATCATTTCATACAGGACACGATCAGGACCTGCAGCTGATTTGTTGCACGTGTTCAGTGCTGCATGCAGTTCAGTTATATTAAAAGGAATGTTGTACCCTCATCATCCGTGCACTTCCTGTCAAGTGGCTTTCCCTCCATTAGAGTTTTATGCTTTAAAAAGGCATCCGAGTAGTGTGCAGAGCTAGATACTCGCTCGAAATGTGCCCCCAGATAATTGCCTGATCTTCTAGGCTGTTGCCGTCGTCGTTACCAATGGCACCGAGAGTGTGCTTCTTCCTTTATTTTTCTCACCCTGTCCCAAGCTTCCTTTCGTCTTTGTATGAGTTAATTCTGTTAGGTATTTTTGCCAACTTTCCCTCTTTGCTGGCCGGCGTGTTCTTCTTCCCTGAGATTTTATTTGCTTAAAGTTTATCAGATTTTCAGCAGTTGGCGAATCGCGCAGCTGTCCCACGCTTTGTTTGGTTTCTGCGCGCCTTTCTGCACTGCTCGTTCCACCAAGGGATGCGCCGCTTACGAGGGCGTCCAGTTGTCTGCGGTATACAATTCTCGCAGCATCAATAAGAAATGCAGTAAAGTATGCCAGTGCATCATCTATATTAGAGGCGATAATGTCCTCCCGTGCTAGAAGTGAACATTCTCGGAATTTATCCAGTCTGCTGCATCGATCTTCCATCGGGGTTTATCTGGTAGGCATTCAACCTGTTTCTGTAGGCTCAGTATTACTGGGAAATGATCGCTCCCATAGGGATTCATTACACTACATAAAGTCTAAATAGGTACCAGTGCTGCAGAGGCTATGCTTAGGTCTATTGATGAGTAGGACATGTGTGTGGTGCTAAAGAATGTGGGCTCTTGTTGTTCAATAAGACTGCATCTGAGCCCAGAAGGAATTTTTCAATCGTACGACCCCTTGCATCACAACGCGTATTGCCCCATAGCGTGTATGGGCATTGAAGTCGCCAGTTAAAACGTATGGCTCAGGGAGCTGGTCCACGAGGTCCTCGAATTCCTTCAACTCCAAACGATACTCAGGTGGTATGTACAAGGAGCATACTGTGACAGCTGGTCAAACAGGATGGCCCTAACGGCTACTGCTTCTAGCATTGTGCGAAGGCGCAGGTGTTGACAAGCAACAGACCTGCCAGCTATAATGGCCACGCCTCCGATGCATTGAGGCTATTGTGGCGGTCATTACGAAATATTGTATACTGCATTAAAAAATTCGTGTTCGATGGTTTGAGATGGTTTCCTGAACACAGAACAGCCTCGGATCAAACTGCTGTAGTATTTCTGGATGTCATCTAAGTTTTTCAGAATGCCTCGAGCATTCCATTGGACAATTTGTGTCGCCATATCAGAGGCAAAAGTGTTCTGTGTTCAGGTATGGGGTTGCGAATTTCAAGTGGTACCAGGATCGTCTCCGGTCCTGTTATAGGCTTTTTGCCTTTCTTGACGCGCTCAGTTGAGCAGCGTCGACTTGTCGGCACCAGTGGTGCCGGCGTTGTGTCCATCGCCTCCGAGAGGCGCTGGCAGCCCGCGTCTGCAGGCTGGTACTCCGAGTTTGCGACCTCGCCGGGTGTGACGAGGCCTGAGACCCGACGTCCTGGAGCCGCCGGGCTCAATGTCTGAGGAAGTGGAGCAGGTTTAGCTGCGACCACCTCAGGGGCAGGTGCCATAGCCATCGGCTTGCTGTGCACAGGCGGGTGGTGGCGAGGTCTGGTGCGGCGGTGCCCCTGACGCGCCGCATCAGCATATGTTGGGCCATAGAATGGCGAAAATCTCCTTCGTGCTTCCTAAACGAAATGTTCTCCTTCACCTTCAGCGTAATGATCTCTTTTTCTTTCTTCCAGTGTGAACAAGAGCGTGAATATGCGGCATGATTCCTGCACAGTTTATGCAGTGCGGTGGTTCTTTGCAGTTGTCGGACGTATGGCCTGTGACTCAACATTGCGCACAAGTTTGTCGACCACGACAGCTTTGTGAACCGTGGCCAAATCTTTGACATGGAAGCAACGACGGGGGTTAGGAATATATGGCCTCACAGATGTCTTTGTATACCGGTTTGAATGGTTTCCGGCAGGTCACTTGAAGCAAACGTGAGTATAGGTGTTTTGTTGGTATCTCCTTATTGTCTCTTCTGATATTAATCCGCTGTACGTTAGTCACGTTCTGGCTCTTCCATCCTTCCAAGAGCTCAGTTTCGGGCAGGTCAATCAAATCTGCGTCAGATACCACTCCGCGTGCTGAGTTCATAGACCTGTGCGGTGTAATACTGATCGGTATGTCACCAAATGTGCAAGACAATTTAGCTTTTCAAACTGTTGTTTCTCCCGAACTTCTAGGAGGGGTCTCCGCTGGCCATTTTGGTAACATTGTACCGGCACCAAGAGTTTCTGTTAAACACCTGGAAACTACAAAAGGGGATACGGTCTGGCTTGCTTGTCACTTTTCTCACAGTGTATTACATGGAAGCGAGGGAGGGAATGTTTCTCTGGCCGGTTCAAAAAGTTTAAGTCTTCGGTGCGTACCGCTTTGAGGAGGTACGATCGTTTATCAGGGGAATGCTCTATACATAACAATTGTAATTCGTTCGGCAGCGCTGGCGGCCACCACCACGGAGCCCAACGAGGGGACGCTACAAGTTTGTGGATGCTGAAAGCTTGCAGACGCCAGCCGTACAACGCTACTATACCCCAATGCAGCTAGACCAAGGTAGGCTATTTGCACAAGGTAACCCTCGCCGCCAGGAAATTCGGAAATAAGATGAAAAGGGGAGGAGACAGGACAGAGTGGAAAGTTGTGAAAGTAAAAGGAGTGTGAAGACGTAGACAGGGAAAAGGCGACTGCCGATTTCCCCTGGGTGGGGTCAGTCCAGGGGTGCCGTCTACGTGAAGCCGGGGCCAAAGGGGGTGTGTTGCTCTGCCGGGGGGCCTTAAAGGTCCAATCACCCGGCGTCCGGCTCAACCCCAGGATCCCTTTTCCCCGGACACGGCAAAGCACGCACGGCGAGGCGTGGGAGGGGCGGTCGAAACCCCCCCCGTTAGCTCGGGTCCGTGGTGTCGCTACACACCAAACGGCCTACTTGCGCAGGCGCCCCTGCGGGGTG